>NC_086097.1:175690459-175875459 GCF_963921235.1 Mobula hypostoma
GTGAATATCATGTGGTTGGTGGCCGATAATCAGTCACCTATAGCAGCTATCTCACTCGATGCTGAAAAAGCATTTGATTGAGTGGAATGGGGCTATCTGTTTAAGATTCTTCAATTTTTTTGGATTTGGACCCATCTTTTTAAAATGGATTTAACTGTCATATAATAACCATGAAGCAGTGGTTCAAACTAGTGGTTACATTTCACCTTCCTTCTCTCTTAGAAGGGGTACCCAACAGGGTTCCCCACTTTCTCCAATGTTGTTCTGTCTAGCTTTGGAGCCTCTAGCAGCAGCTATCAGAGAGAATGAGAACTTTATAGGGATATATGTGGGAGGACAGGCTCATAAACTGATGCTTTATGCAGATGATATTTTATTATTTGTGTCGGACCCTCGTCGATTGGTGCCATGTCTTTTTAACATTATAAAGTTTTATTCTAGATTCTCAGGTTATGAAGTTAATTGGACAAAATTGGAAGCTCTACCGTTGACTGCATATTGCCCTGCATCTGCATTTTACCCAGGCCAATTTCACTGGCCAAAGAAGGGTATACGATATTTTGGTATTAATTTTCTCCCTCAGCTGAAGGATTTAGTAAAGGTAAATTTTGATCCATTATTGCAGAGAATTTCATGTGATGTAGAGAGATGGTCATCATTGTATTTGTCAAAGTCAGGAAAAGAAAATGCCTTGAAGATGAATAGCATTCATCGCTTAAACTTTAACAAATTACTATTGCCAGTTGAAAGGAGGGGCTTAGGTTTGCCAAAGTTAACATACTATTACTATGCCTTTAACCTTAAACATTTAGCACATTGGTCTTTCCCTCCAGAGAGAGCACCTCCTTGCAGGGCCGGATTAACCTAGTAGCAAAAGTAGCATATGCTATGGGCCCCGCCCGCACTAAATGCTTGCAAACTGCAGTCTGCTGAAATCGGCATCTCACTGTATTCCCACGACTGTTAGAGTGAGTTTTGGGTAGACGATTCACTTACAGTTAAATAAATGACTTCAGCCATCAGTCTTCTGTTCTTAGACAAAGTACTGTGGATTGAGTTCATAACAATGCATTTCCTAAAAGCTGTGAACCCAGTTTCATTTGTAACAATGCATCTCTGGCACCTCTGAGGCAAGAATGTGAAGTTTACAGGTAGTTGCGAAGACACCATATCTGTGATTTTTGAATATGAATTGTCCTCTATGTTAGCACGTAACATACCAAATAATGTATTATGGATTTTAACTTGCATTCCTAAAGGCCATGAATGCCAGCTTAGGCATACTGGCGCCGGGAGAATGAATTTAATCATAAGATGTGAAAACTTCAAAGAATTGTCTATACTTGTAACTATGAACTGTCCTTTGTGTTTAGCAAATAAATATCGAGCCTCAATCACAAGACAGTTAGACCTGTTCTGCCAGGGGCCTCTGCCTGCTGTAACCTTGTTTTGTCGAATAAAGAAACTGCCTTGTACCTACTGGTAACGCAACGCTCTGTGATTTCATCCACGCCACAACAATGACGATCTGGCAATGCTGTTGTTTTCATGTGGGGGGAGCTGCATGCTGCATGGTACAGTATGTGCGTGCAGGCGGTTGTTGGCTCCTTGCTGTGTCGTGGTATAAATGCTCATGCAAACCAAGGAAGGGGACATAAATCATACCCATCTAAAACAACGTGAGGAATTAATCAATTTGATTGGATCCAGCATACTGGATCCCATTATCGGTGAAGTGAAGAAATACAAGTATTATTCTGTTTCATTGGATTCTGCTCCAGATATATCTAATGTGGACCAGCTGACTTTGACTGTGCTCTATGTTTTGCCGTCTGGACCAGTTGAAAGATTTGTGAAGTTTTTGGATATGGAAGGTCATAGTGCTGAACAGCTCGCTCAAAGTTGACTTGACTTTTTAAAGGAAAATGACATTGATATAAAAGATTGCCATGGTCAAAGTTATGACAATGCCAGCAACATGAGTGGCAAGTATAGTGGCTTACAAGCACGAGTTAAAGAGCTGAATCAGTTTGCGGTTTACATTCCATGTTTTGCACATTCACTAAATTTGGTTGGAAAATGTGCTGCTGAATGTTGTCAAGAAGCATTAGTTTTCTTTCAATTTGTAGAAAGCCTGTACACATTTCTTCTGCTTCTACTTATCGGTGGAATCTCCTTTCTGCTGCATTATCTGATGGTGGTGCTCATTTGCCCATTGTGAAAAGAATGTCAGATACCAGGTGATCAGCACGTGCAGATGCAACAAAAGCACTTTTACGCAGCTTTTCTGCAATAAAACAAGTCTTGGATGACATTTCAAATAACAATGATCAGAAGGCAAAGTGTCGACAACAGGCTCGAGGACTACTTTCAACCATGGTGAAGTTGGAAACAGAAATAATGGTCATATTGTGGGATCAAGTATTACAGCGTTTTCAAATGACCAGTGCTTCTTCTCAATCTTCTGGCCAAGACTTGAACACAGCTTGTGCACTCTATGAATCCTTGCATGGATATATTCAAGCTATGTGGTCTACTTTTTCAGACATTGAGCAAAAAGCCAAGGATCTGACCAAGTGTGAAGATTATCAACAGCAAACTCGAAGAAAACACAAGCAAAATTACGTGTGTGATGATTTCAGTGGTTCCAGCACTCTTGATCCACTTATTGAATCTCAAACACCTTCTCAGAAGTTTAAAAGCGGAACATTTCTTGCCATTATTGACAGCTTGCTTTCTGCCCTGTCAAAAAGGCAGAAAGCTTATCTAAAGGTGATGGTGTTTTTGGATTCCTTCATCAGTTACAGTCATTTACACCTGAAGAGATCGTAAAGAGGTAATCAAATCTCATTAAATCATATCTGGAAGATCTGGAAGAAAGTCTTAATGAAGAATTTGTGCAGTTTACTGAACTGTTGAAAACTGATCTCACTTCTCATATTGGCGCCAAACAAGACCTTGTAGAGTCACAGTTGTACCGTTTGATAACTGACAATTCTTTGCAGTCATGTTTTCCAAATGTAGAAAATGCCTTGCACATCTATTTGTCACTCATGGTTACCAACTGCAGTGGAGAAAGCTCATTTTCAAAACTGAAAAGGATTAAAAATGAACTAAGGAGCACCATGCGTCAAAACAGATTGAACAATCTCACTCTAATGAGCATTGAACATGAACTTCAGCGTGAAATAGACATTTCTAGTATCATCAACAAATTTGCTCATGCTAAATCTAGAAAATCTAACTTTTAAATTGTAGTTTTGTTACTTTTGACATTTGAAATTGATACCTACATGTAAGTAATTCTATTACTGAAGTGTTAGACATTTGTCATATTATCTGGCTGTATAGCAAATGAAAAAATTGAATTACTTTACTATGCAAGTAAATAATTTATGTTTTAATACTTATGTGCATTTTTAAAAATCAAGGGCTCCTTTATAACATATGCTACAGGCCCCACACTAGCTTAATCCGGCCCTGCCTCCTTGGTATCGTATTGAGTGCTCTGCTCTTCCTCCCACCCCTCCATTACAATGTTTGTCTATCAAGTTACCTCCTGAGGCAAGGCCTCACCCAATTATATCGCATATGCATTTGTTTTGGAATAAGACAGCTAGATTATTTAAATTTAATCCATATTTGAATGAAGCCTCGAGTATCTGGATGAATCCAAAGTTGTGTATTGATAAGTCCCCTTTCTTCTGGAGGGAAAGGCAAGGGAAAGGTATAATTAAATTGGGAGATTAATTAAATCTTTTAATCAATTAACCCAACCGTACGATATCTCTAGGTCTCAATTTTGGAGATATCTTCAACTGCGTCATTTGCTACATACAACTTTTGGTTCTACACAACAACCCCCACAAGTTGCTACAATACTGTCTACTGTACTGGCTGCGTATGGCAAAGGTCACGAAGCCTCAACTTATCATTCAGCTTTAACACACATCTCCAGGGACAAATTTCTGTTGGGAAAAAGACCCGAGAGGGACAAGATTTTCAAAAATGTCGAAACAACGTCAAGAGACCTGAGGGTGTGCCTTATTCAGTTTAAGATTCTACATGGTTTTTAATCGGACTCCAGCAAGGTTACACAGATTAGGGTTGAAAGACACCCCTGAATGTTGGCACTGTGAGGCGGATAAAGGGGACTTTGTACATGCGCTCTGGTCCTGTCCCAGAATTCAAGAATTTTGGATTATAATACATAAGTATATTGGTGAAGTTTAGGGTATTCAACTCCCTTTCTGCCCCAGGCTTTTTGTCTTGGGAGACACACTTGAGTTACTTGGGGATAAACACACTCAAAATTGGATCCAGACAATTATAATGGCAGGAAGACAAATTATACTTAGAGGCTGGAGGAACTTGGGGGGACCATCATTTCAGGAGTGGGTCACAGAAATAGCCAAAGTGGCAGCTTTTGAACGCATGTCTTACAAACAGTTTGATAGATTGGACATCTATACACAAAGATGGGGCAAATATTTAGGTTTCCTGGGGGGGAGATAGTGGTGAATGTGTGGTGAAGCATATTGCTGAATGGGAGTCTTTTATGTTATTAGAGGTCTAAATAGACACTCATGGTTATTATATTGATATTTATTTCTGCCATGTTTGTTTTGTATTTTATGGATAATCTGATGTTTTGTAATCTATGATTTACATAATTTCAACACTGACTCAAGGGTTCGGGGAAAAATTTGTTACAGAATTCAATAAAATTTAAGTCATAAAAGGGAATGCAGGGCGGGCTGTCGACCACACCCCCCCCCCCAGAGCATCACACTGCCCCCACCCAATGGGTGAGCTGTCCCTGGCAATCCCAGAGTCCATAGCAAAGTCCAAAAATTCCGGTGGGTGTCAACATTGCCGCCTGTTGGTGTGAGGCAAGAGGCAGGACACCCAGAGTGTCACTTCCTTCCTTCAGCCTCGCTGGGTTAGTGGTGGCCAAGGGCTGACACGGTGCGAGCCGGTCCCAGTGCAGCACGACTACCTACCGCCACTCAGGCATCCTGATATACCATATCAGAAATGTGGTCGAGCACCTCTCCCTGCCCCTTCCAGTGGCTTCCAAGACTGGCGAATAGAACCTTCTTCCGGGAGGGGCAGTAGACCCATACTGGGGCCCCCACCATGTACTGCTGCATAGCCCCCTTCTGGGATTTGCAAGCATTGCAGCTGTGCACAAACAGCTCCACATCCTGCCTGTACCCAGGCCAATAGAAGCGTTCACGCCGCCTGCCCAACGTCTTTGCAACTCCGAGATAGCCAGCCCCCACCAGCCCGTGTACCGACCGCAGCACTGTGGCGCGGAGCCCCCGGGGGACCACCGACTGCAAGAGTCTGTCACCATCGGACAACTACCACCTCCTGAACAGCAACCCGTCCTGGACCTCCAGCGTTCCCCACTGCGAGTACAGGGCCTTGGTCTCTGGGTCCAAGGCAGAGACCTCTGCCCATTCGGGCTGTCATCCCACAATCAATCATCCCCTCGCCCGGGCCAGCACAGAATCGCTCACCTGTTTGCTGCACAGCGGCTCGTGGTCCACCGTGGGGAGGTTGTCACCAGCTGTCACCTGAAACGCCATCACTGTCACTTGCCCGTGGTTCAGCTGTGTTGTGCTGCACTGCCGCAGGCCACTATGAAACGGCAATGGTTGCTGCCCCCGGTGGGACTGCTTCCTGGAGCTGCCCTGCCTGAGAGCCACGGCTTCGACACTGAGGTAGAGCGTTGCCCGCGACACATCCATGTGGGCCCCACATCGGCACTGCAGGTCCAAGCCAATGATGCAGGATTCTCGGATATTGGCAAGCCACACCTCGTGCTCCACTCCATCTTATGCCACTGCAATGTGCAGCCTCCTCCCGCCTCGCGTCGCTGCAGTCGCTGGTGACCGTAGCCAACTGTAGCTCCACTCTCAAGCAGTTTCTCTCAAACTGTTGAATGCCCCTTTGTGGCACAAACAATGCAGCAGCTTATCTAACCTGGAAAGGTAGGCAGACCCCTTCTCTCCTTCCTCTTGGAATGTGTCCGAACTTCACCATACGATCAGCTGAACTTCCAGTCACAACACGCTGGAGGAACTCAGCAGGTCGGGCAGCATCCGTGGAAACAATTAGTCAACATTTCGGGCCGGAACCCTTTGTCAGGACTGTAGGGGGAAGGGGCAGAGGCCCTATAAAGAAGGTGGGGGGAGGGTGGGAAGGAGAAGGCTGGTAGGTTCCAGGTGAAAAACCAGTAAGGGGAAAAGATAAGGGGGTGGGGGAAGGGATACGCAGGAAAGGGGAAGAAGGAATAGGGGAAAACACAATGGGTAGTAGAAGGAGGCGGAACCATGAGGGAGGTGGTAGGCAGCTGGGGGAGGGGGCAGAGTGAAACTGGGATAGAGGAAGGGAGGGGTAGGGAATTACCGGAAGTTGGAGAATTCTATGTTCATACCAAGGGGCTGGAGACTACCCAGATGGTATATGAGGTGTTGCTCCTCCAACCTGAGTTTAGCCTCATCATGGCAGTAGAGGAGGCCATGTATGGACAATTCTGAATGGGAGTGGGAAGCAGAGTTGAAGTGGGTGGCTACTGGGAGATCCTGTCTGTTTTGGCGGATGGAGCAGAGGTGCTTGATGAAGCGGTCCCCCAATCTGTGTCAGGTTTCACCAATGTAGAGGAGGCCGCACCGGGAGTACCGGATGCAATAGATGACCCCAACTGACTCACAAGTGAAGTGTTGCCTCACCTGGAAGGACTGTTTGGGGCCCTGAATGGTGGTAAGAGAGGAGGTGTAGGGACAGGTGTAGCACTTATCTTACAGGGATAAGTGCCAGGTGGAAGATCTGTGGGGAGGGACGTGTGGACCAGGGAGTCGCAGAGGGAACAATCCCTGCGGAAGGTGGAGAGGGGCGGAGAGGGAAAGATGTGCTTAGTGGTGGCGTCCTGTTGAAGGTGGTGGAAGTTGCAGAGGATAATGTGCCGGATCCGGAGGCTGGTAGGGTGGTAGGTGAGGACAAGGGGAACTCTGTCCCGGTTAACTTCCAGTAGTGCCTAAAGCATTTTCCAGAGCCTACATGTAGACATAGCTAAAGGGTATTTTTACCTTTGGAAAATTCGCTGTATCAGTGGCAGGACCCTTTAAACTATCTACCAGTCTCTGCTTCTTTATATTGTCTGAAAATTGCCATTCATCTGGTCAGTGAGATGTCTGCTTAGCCTCATACTCTTCTCCATTTGGCATGGGCTTGACTCCAGAGAATATTTTCAGCTTACAATAACCTTGGATCTCAGCAGCTACGCTGTGGCATTTATCAACCAGTGATGTGACAGCAGAAGCAAGCTCAGAATTTAGACGACAATACACACAAAAATGCTGGTGGAGTGCAGCAGGCCAGGCAGCATCTCAGTCTGAAGGACTGAGTCGACTATTTTTATTACATTCATTAGTTTTCCCTTCATTCCTCAGAAAAGAGAGCAACTTTAACTGAAAATCGTAACCTTCAGCAGCATCCATATCACAGTACTTTAACTATGACACACTTAATCACACTGACTTGAACACAAATAAACAGGCTATCCAATCATTATACAGCCATAATACAGCATTCATTCAACATTGAAGTCATAGAAACATCCATCCAAGCCAAGCCCCCAAAAATGCAACCTTCCAAATGCAGGCTCCTAATGTGTCAGCTAATACTGTGAAAACAAATTAACAGCAATATTATTTGAGAATGAATGGGAATTACAATGAAAAAGCCATTTCCAATAAATAAATGCATCTAGGGTAAATATGATTCAGTAAACAAAACATAACAGCCTGAATGTTCCTTTAAAGGAAAATGAAACTACCACTTGAATGAACACTGACACACCTATGCAAATTTACCATTCACTAGGAAGCAATATTTTAACTCACACGAGTGTAAACTTAAATTGAAATTGTATTGACAAAATATTGTAAACTATAACAAACAAAATAAAGAAAAAGGGCCCATTACACATATATTAGTTATATTGTGCTCATCGTCATTGGAGCTCATTGATGGGTAGTCAATCTGGTTTGCTTCACTTTGTATATTCAGTGCCAAACAATTCTGCCTGAAGACACAGTCCAAGCAAAACATCCAAGGACAAGGCATTGAAGGTCATGTGATAACCAGATAATTAAAATACATTCTCCATGAGACAATTGTCTACGTGAGGATTTTCTGACAGCACCATCTGTCCTTCTAAATGGGTCCTGAGATCATTCCACCATGTTTTTCACTTATGTTTGTCATCTGTCTCCATTCTTTCATCTCCCTCCTTCTGCCTCCAGAAAATAACTACCCTCAATCCCTCTAGAATGTTTCAGGACATCTTATTGGCCAAAGTTAACAAGACAAATCCCACTGGCTAATTCAACAAGCCTAACTTATCAATCAATTGAATTACTCATTTATATAATGTAATTAAAGGAACACATTGCATTTTGAGAAAATTTGCAGAAAGTGAAGTGTTACTGTATTAATACAATAAAAGGATGGTCTTAAACCAGGGGTATTACATAAGCAAAAGTAGATCAATCACTGAGTTTATAGTTCAATTTTGACTTCCCAGCATAAAACATGGTAATTACAATCAAAAATGGGATCTTGACAAAGTGAAATGAAGAGGAAATTTCTTCCTATGGAACATTCTAGAGACAGGGTAAACCATTTAAGACAGGGATGAGGTGAAAGCACGAGAGACTGCAGATGCTGGAACCTGGTGCGACAAATGAGGTAGAGTTTCATCTCCCAAAAGTTTTGAGTCTTTAGAACTTTCTTCCC
Organism: Mobula hypostoma; assembly: GCF_963921235.1. Lineage (NCBI taxonomy): Eukaryota > Metazoa > Chordata > Chondrichthyes > Myliobatiformes > Myliobatidae > Mobula > Mobula hypostoma. The sequence continues at coordinate 175,699,268 of NC_086097.1, forward strand.
TAAGGAGAGATAGAAGCAGAGTCTTCGAATATTTTTAAGCCAGTGTTTGACAAAGAAGAGTGTAAAAGATTACCTAGGAAGGTGAAAATGTGAAGTTGAGGTTAATTGAATTGGTTTATTACTGTCATGTGTACTGAGAAACAGTGAAAAACTTTGTTTTGAATGCCATACATCCATACATACAGATTATTTTAATCACATCACTCCGTTGAGGTAGTACAAGGGAAAAGTAATAACAGAATGCAGAATAAAGCATTACAGTAATAGGGAGAATGCAGTGCAGGTAGACGATAAAGTGCAAGGCCATAACAAGGTAGATCGTGAGGTCAAGAGTTCATCTTATTGTACTAGGGTACTGTCCATAGTCTTGTAGTGCAATGGAAGCTGTCCTTGAGCATAATAAGTACATATTTTAAGGCTTTTGTATCTTCTGCCAAATGGGAGGGGGAGAAGCGTACATGTCTGGGGTGGGTGTGGTATTTATTTATGTTGTCTAGTTTAATGGGGCTGCAAGAAGTGAAGCAAATTACACTGGGAGAGAATTCAGAAATTATTCCATGACATTCCCATAGACTAAGTCTGTTCCTATAGCTTACACTCTCATAGATCAGTCATGACATTAACAAGTAATGTAGCAGGCTTCACAAGGTGAGACGTCTATTCCTGCTCCTAATTTATATATGCGTTCTGCCCTTGTTGCATTGGGCATTAGCCTATTTGATGTGCTGATATGACCTTGTAATTGTGGCTACAGCTACGGATACCAAAAGCAATGACTGACACCCTGTAATACCCGTGAATTACAAAGTATTTCATTTTGGAATTGGAAATAGTTTATTATTGTCATATGTACCAAGGTATGGTGAAAAGCTTGTTGTTCATACAGATCAAATTATTACATGGTGCATTGAGGTAGTAAGAGGTAAAGTAAGGCAACAACAGAATGTAGAATAAAGTGTAACAGTTATAGAGAAAGTGCACTGGAGGTAGACAATAAAATGCAAGATCATAACACGGTAGGTGTGAGGTCAGAGTCCATCCTTTTTATACTAGGGAACCTTTCAATAATCTTGTAACAGTTGGGTAGAATAAGAATCAAGTTTATTATTACTGACATACTGCATAGTGTGAAATATGTTGTTTTATAGCAGCAGTACAGAGCAAAACACATAATGTACTACATGTTATCATAAAATAAGTACATACTGCAGAAGAGGAATAGAGAGGTAGTGCTCATGAGTTCATGGACTGTTCAGAAATCTGATAACAGAAAGGAAGAAGTTATTGCTGAAACGCTGAGTGTGGATCTTCAGGCCCCCGTACCTCCTCCCTGATAGTAGTAACGAGAAGAAGACATGTCCCAGATGGTTAGGGCTCTTAATGCCTTCGTGAGGCACCGTCTTTTGAAAATGGTGGGGAGGGTTGTTTGGGGAGGGCAGCTGTCCTTGAGCCTGGTTTCATAATTTACTTATTGAATGATTACCAAATGATTTAGCAGAAATACTCAATTTCAAAATATTTTGAGTTTGAGTGATGTTTTAACATTAATATTTATTTTGATTCTGAACATAAAAGGAAGGAATACAAAAGGGGCAATTCCATTAAATGGCAGAAGGAACAAACCATCAGAAATATGATCAAAGGCCCTTGGAACTTCTCAGTTGACACATCCATCTAGTCTTCAGCTTTTATTGATGGATACACCGCATATTAAGATAGTCTGCATTTGGCACGCGCTCAGAATAAACAAAGACATTTGAAACTTCGCCAAATTGCTGTGAATTAATTCAGAAGAGACTTTGATGTGGTAATATCAGTGAAACTGATAAAAATCAGTTCAGAAAAAACTCAGCTGGTCATGAATCAAGTCATTTGTTTCTGATTTCCTTCTTTTTAAAACCTTATTTGGAATTTCAGTTACCGGATATAAAATAGCAGTTAAGTAAAGAAAGATTGCACCTCAACTTGGAAGATGATACGACAGTTGAAGCACTGCAGATTCTGGCCTCCTACCACTGCATTGAGTTCCAATAGAGTTATATAAGCCCAGAAGATAATAGGAGCAGAAATAGGCCATTCAGCCCATCGAGTCTGCTCTGCCATTTGATCATGGCTTATCCATTGCCCTCACAATCCCATTCTCCTGCCTTCTCCCTGTAACCTTTTATGCCCTGATGATCAAGAATTGCCAGCCTCTACCTTAAATACACCCAGTGACTTGAACGCCAAAGCCACCTGTGGCAACAAATTCCACAGATTCTCAACCCTCTGGCTAAAGAAATTCCTTCTCATTTCCAATCAAAATGGACATTCCTCTGTTATGAGGTTGTGCCCTCTGGTCCTAGATACCCCATCATACCTGCCAATCTCTAACTGCACTTGAAGATCATCTACCTTATTCCATGTAAGGTGTGCATTCAACATAACACCTTCAGTCCTGTTTTCGTCTCCCTTTTCGATTTTGTCCCCATTGCAGTGCAACTCATCCCACTGACAGCAATTTTGCCCTGTCTTTTGTCTGTCCTTCCTGATAATCTCACTGCATATTGCCTCTGCTTGTATGCCAATTCACTCACCCCCAGCCCTGTCACTTACCCCCCTGCCAAATCAGTTTAAACCCTCCCCAACAGCTCTAACAAACCTGTCCACAAGGATATTAGTCCCCCTTGTGTTCAGGTGTAATCCATCCTCTTTGTACAGGTCATACCTTCCCCAGAAGAGATCCCAAAGATCCAGAAAACAGAAACCCTGTCCCCTACACCAGTTCCTCAACCAGGCATTCATTTGCCAAATCATCCCATTCTTGCCCCCAATACCTAGCTCCCTAAATTCTCTCTTCGGGAGTTCCCCCTTTTCCTACCTATGTCATTGGTGCCGATATGTACCAAGACTTCTGGATGCTCACACTCCCCCCCCCCCATTAGAACGCAGTCACCCCAGTCCAAGATGTCCCTGACCCTGGCACCTGGGAGACAACATACCATCTGGGTGTCTCTATCACGTTCACAGAATCTCGTGTCTGCTCTAACTATGGAATTCCCTATCACTACCGCATTCCTCTTCTTCCCTCTTACCTTTCCGGCCACAGAGCCAGAATCAGTGCCAGAGACCCGGTCACTGCGGCTTCCCCTTGGTAGGTCACTCTCCCAACAGTATCCATACTTATTATTGAGAGGAAAGGCCACAGGAATACTCTGCACTGGCTGCCCATTTCCTTTCCCTCTTCTGACAGTTACCCCAGTGCCTGCCTCCTGCAATGTAGGGCTGACCGCCTCCCTTTAGCTCCTATCTGTCACCTCCTCAGTTTCCTGTATGAGCTGAAGGACATCGAGCTACAGCTCCAGTTCCTTAACCTGTTCTCTGAGGAGCTGCAGCTCGGTGCATCTGGTGCAGCTGTGGTTATCCGGGAGGCTGGAAGTCTCCCAGGATTTCCGCACAAAGGACACAACACAGCCCATGGAGCCATCCTCCCTACTCTAACTATGTACTAACAGATGAAGAATGAAGGAGAAATATACAAGCCTGTACTCTCTGAAGCCTGATGAGCCAAAGCCTCCCCACTGGTCCACTCTCACAATGGTTGCTGTTCTTGTCCCTGCCTTATTTTATTGGTCCTTGCTAATGAGTTGCTGTTTGATTGAGCCAGTGGAATGTACTGAAAGCCTGTGAATGCTCTTTTTAAAAATCTCACTCAAGGTCTTATGAGTTACCTCTCCCGTCTCTCCCTATTCCATTGGGCCGCTGGAAAAATGCCAAAAGCCCATGAGCACTCCTTTTTTTCAATCTCAGTCAATTCGCAGACTGTTGCAAGAAACATAAGGTTGTCATAGTAGGTGATTTTAACCTTCCAGATATTGACTGGGTTTCCCATACTATAAAAGTGTTTGTCAAATGTTTTCAATAACATTTCCTTAATCAGTACATAGAAGATCCAACTAAAGTGAATGTGATACTAGATCTCCTATTAGGGAATGAGTCAGGGCAAGTGACAGAAGTTTGAGTAGGGCAACACTTTACAACTATGATCTTAATGCCATTATGAAAATTGATAGATCCAGTGCTTGTGTGAGATTCTCAACTGGGGAAAGACCAATTTCAGTGGTATCAGAAAGTATCTTACAAGTGTGGATTGGGACAGGTTGTTTTCTGGCAAATGCGTCCTTAGTAAGTAGGAGGCCTTCAAAAGTGAGATTTTGAGAGTACAGAGTTTGTATGTGCCTGACAGAATGAAAGGCAGTGATAGCAGGTCTAGAGAACCTTGGTTTTTGAGACATATTAAGGCCCTGGTTAAGAAAAAGAAGAGGTGCGCAGCAGGTATAGGTAGGAAGGAACAAATGAGGTGCTTTAGTGTTCCCTTGCATACTTATGAAATGCAAGAGAATACTAAAGAAAGAAATCAGGAGGGCTACATGAAGACACGAGGTTGGTCTAGCAGACAAGGAGAAGGAGAATGCTAAGGGCTTCCACAGATGTATTAAGAGCAAAAAAATAGCAAGAGACAAAATTGGTCATCTGGAACATCAGAGTGGCAATCTATGTGTGGAGCCAAAAGAGATGGGTGAGATTTGTACTTACTCAGGGAATGGACACAGCCTGTTGATGTGAGGCACTGCAGCACCAGGGTCATGGACCCTATACAGGTTGCAGAAGGTGTTTGCTATCTTGAGGCAATTAGGGCAGATAAATCCCCGGGGTCCTATGAGGTGTTCCCACAGGCCCTCTGGGAGGCTACTGTAGAAATTGCAAGGGCAGAGATATTTAAAGCATTGTTAGCCAGGAGTAAGATGCCAAAGGATAGGAGGATAGCTAATGTTGTTCCGTTATTTGAAAAAGGCTCTCAGAATAGGACAGGAAATTATTAAGCCAGTGAACCTGACATCAGTAGTGGGAAAGTTATTGGAAGGTATTCTAAGAGACCGGATATATAGGTATTTGGATAGACAGGGACCGATTAGGGATAGTCAGCATGGCGTTGTGCACGGTAAGTCATGTCTAACTAAACTTGTGGAGTTTTTCAAGGAAGTTACCAGGAAAGTTGATGAAGGCAAGGCAGTTGATGTTGTCTACATGGACTTCAGAAAGGCTTTTGATAAGTTTCCGCATGGGAGATTGGTCAAGAAGATAGAGTCCTTTGGCATTCAAGATGAGGTAGTAAATAGAGTTAGACATTGACTTCACGGAAAAAGCCAGAGAGTGGCAGTGGATGGTTGCCTCGATGAATGGAGGCCTGTGACTAGTGGTGCGCCAGAGGTATCAGTGCTGGATCTGTTGTTGTTTGTCAAATATATCAAGGATCTGGATGATAATGTGGTGAACTGGATCAGCAAATTTGTAGATGACACCAAGATTGGGGGTGTCATGGACAGCAAAGAAGACTACCAAAGCTTGCAGCAACATCTGGACCAGATGGTAAAATGGGCTGAAGAATGGCAGATGGAGCTTAATGCTGAGAAGTGTGAGGTGTTGCACTTTGCGAGGACCGACCAGGGATGGTCTGACACAGTGAGCAGTAGGACACTGAGGAGTGTGGTAGAACAGAGGAATCTGGGAATAGATGGGTCGTAAAAACACATTTTTGGCACATTGACCTTCATAAATCAATATATTAAGTACAGGAGTTGGGATGTTATGTTGAAATTGTATAAGATGTTGGTGAGGCTTAATTTCAAGAATTGTGTCCAGTTTGGGTCACCTACCTATAGGAAAGATATAAAAAGATTGTTAGTCCAGAGAAAATTTACAACGATGTTGACAGGACTTGAGAACCTCAGTTATAGGGAAAGATTGGATTGGTTTCGACTTTATTCCCTAGAACATAGAAGATTGAGGGAAAATTTGATGGAAGTATACAAAATTATGAGGGATATAGATAGGGTAAATGCAAGCAGGCTTTTTCCACTGAGGTTGGGTGAGACTACAACTAAAGGTCATGGGTTAAGGGTGAAAGGTAAAATGTTTAAGGGAAATTTGTGGGGAAGTTTCTTTACTCAGAGGGCAGTGAGAGTGTGGAACGAGCTGCTAGCACAAGTGGTGGATGTGGGATCAATTTAAACATTTAAGGGAAATTTGGATAAGTACATGGATGGGAGGGGTATAGTTTGGGTACAGGTTCATGGGACCAGGCACATTAATGGTTCAAAACAATATAGGTGGCCAAAAGGCCTGTTTCTGTGCTGTAATGTTCTATAACTATGACTTTAAACCTATTCCCCTGAATCTTGAGGGTATGTCCAGGCGTTCTAGTCTTTCATTATTTTATGTTCATATAAGATGGACATGGAAAGCGGCCAGAGCGTGAGTGGGCCAGTGAAGGAGTGGAGCTTTGAGGCTTTGACTCGAGAGATTCTGGCAGTTTTGGCAGTTGGTCTGTGCAATCAAGTCAATCAAGATTTGAATAGCTCAGACTCAGCAGAAAGCAGCTGATTGGGCAGTCGAGGTCAGGTGACCAAACATTTTGAAAAGCTCAAGCAGATAAATAGAGGGATAGCTCAAGCAAAGCAGCCAGTGGAAAGCGACCAGTGAGTGAGTGAGTGAGTGAGTGGGCCAGTGAAGGAGTGGAGCTTTGAGGCTTTGATTCGAGAGGCTTCGACGAGAAGAGGCGGAGGACAAGCTAGCTCGCAGTTAGTTTTTACAATGCCACCTGAGATGGTGATGTGCCTCTCACGTGAGATGTGGCAGTCTTGGGGGAATGCCCCTCTCCCGCAGAGTCACATCTGCCAGAAGTGCATACGGCTGGGTGATCTGGAAGACCGTGTAAGGAATCTGGAGCAGGAGCTGGATGACCTTCGACTCATAAGGGAGAACGAGGCAGTCATAGATGAGAGCTACAGGGAGGTAGTCACACCTAGGCTGTCGGAAGCAGGTCGTTGGGTGACAGTCAGAGGGGGGAAAGCGAAGGTGAGCAGACAGGTAGTGCAGAGCACTCCTGTAGCCATTCCCCTGAATAATAAGTTTACCGTCCTGGATACTGTCGGCGGAGACGACCGACCAAGTGTGAGCCACGGTGGCAGGGCCTCCGGCACTGAGTCTGACCCTGTGGTGCAGAAGGGTGGGACGGAGAAGAGGATAGCTGTCATCATTGGAGACTCTACAGTCAGGTGAGCAGAAAGGAGATTTTGTGGACATGAGAAGGACACCCGCATGGTTTGTTGCCTCCCGGGTGCCAGGGTCCGGGATGTCTCTGACCGGGTGCACGACATCCTGGTACGAGAGGGAAAGCAACCAGAAGTCGTGATACATGTTGGTACCAATGACATAGGCAGGAAGAGGGATGAGGTCCTGAAGTGTGAGTTTTGGGAACTAGGCAGAAGGCTGAAGAACAGGACTTCAAGGGTAACGTTCTCAGGATTGCTGCCAGTGCTACGTGACAGAGATGATAAGAATTGGAGGAGATGGCAGTTGAATGCGTGGCTGAGGAGTTGGTGCAGGGAGCAGGGTTTTAGATTTTTAGATCATTGGGATCTCTTCTGGGGAAGGTGGGACCTGTACAGATTGGATGGGTTGCACCTGAACTCGACGGGGAGCAATATCCTTGCAGGTAGGTTTGCTAGCATGGTTTTGGAGGGTTTAAACTAATTTGCAAGGGGGATGGGACCCAGAGCGATAGAGCAGTGAAAGAAGTGCATGGAGTAAAGCCAGATGTAACATACAGAGAGGCTTTGAGGAAAGAGAAGCAGAATAAACGGTGTAAAGACAGTAAGGTAGAAGGGCTGAAATTTGTGTACCTCAATGCAAGAAGCATCAGGAACAAAAGTGATGAACTGAGAGCTTGGATACACACATGGAATTATGATGTAGTGGCCATTACAGAGACTTGGCTGGCACCAGGGCAGGAATGGATTCTCAATATTCCTGGATTTCAGTGCTTGAAAAAGGGGAGGAGGGGTGGCATTACTGGTCAGGGATACTATTACAGCTACAGAAAGGGTGGGTAATGTAGCAGGATCCTCTTTTGAGTCAGTATGGGTGGAAGTCAGGAACAGGAAGGGAGCAGTTACTCTACTGGGGGTATTCTATAGGCCCCCTGGTAGCAGCAGAGATACAGAGGAGCAGATTGGGAGGCCGATTTTGGAAAGGTGCAAAAATAACGGGGTTGTTATCGTGGGTGACTTTAACTTCCGTAATATTGATTGGCACCTGATTAGTTCCAAGGGTTTAGATGGGGCAGAATTTGTTAAGTGTGTCCAGGATGGATTCCTGTCACAGTATGTGGACAGGTCGACCAGGAGGAATGCCATACTAGATCTAGTACTAGGTAATGAACCGGGTCAGGTCACAGATCTCTCAGTGGGTGAGCATCTGGGGGACAGTGACCACTGTTCCCTGGCCTTTATAATTATCATGGAGAAGGATAGAATCAAAGAGGACAGGAAAATTTTTAATTGGGGGAAGGCAAATTATGAGGCTATAAGGCTAGAACTTGTGGGTGTGAATTGGGATGATGTTTTTGCAGGGAAATGTACTATGGACATGTGGTCGATGTTTAGAGATCTCTTGCGGGATGTAAGGGATAAATTTGTCCCGGCGAGGAAGATAAAGAATGGTAGGGTGAAGGAACCATGGGTGACAAGTGAGGTGGAAAATCTAGTCAGGAGGAAGAAGGCAGCATACATGAGGTTTAGGAAGCAAGGATCAGATGGGTCTATTGAGGAATACAGGGAAGCAAGAAAGGAGCTTAAGAAGAGGCTGAGAAGAGCAAGAAGGGGGCATGAGAAGGCCTTGGCAAGTTGGGTAAAGGAAAACCCCAAGGCATTCTTCAATTATGTGAAGAAAAAAAGGATGACAGGAGTGAAGGTAGGACCGATTAGAGATAAAGGTGGGAAGATGTGCCTGGAGGCTGTGGAAGTGAGCGAGGTCCTCAATGAATACTTCTCTTCGGTATTCACCAATGAGAGGGAACTTGATGATGGTGAGGACAATTTGAGTGAGGTTGATGTTCTGGAGCATGCTGATATTAAGGGAGAGGAGGTGTTGGAGTTGTTAAAATACATTAGGACAGATAAGTCCCCGGGGCCTGACGGAATATTCCCCAGGCTGCTCCACGAGGCGGGAGAAGAGATTGCTGGCCTCTGGCTAGGATCTTTATGTCCTCGTTGTCCACGGGAATGGTACCGGAGGATTGGAGGGAGGTGAATGTTGTCCCCTTGTTCAAAAAAGGTAGTAGGGATAGTCCGGGTAATTATAGACCAGTGAGCCTTACGTCTGTGGTGGGAATGCTGTTGGAAAAGATTCCTAGAGATAGGATCTATAGGCATTTAGAGAACCATGGTCTGATCAGGGACAGTCAGCATGGTTTTGTGAAGGGCAGATCATGTCTAACAAGCCTGATAGAGTTCTTTGAGGAGGTGACCAGGCATATAGATGAGGGTAGTGCAGTGGATGTCATTTATATGGATTTTAGTAAGGCATTTGACAAGGTTCCACACGGTAGGCTTATTCAGAAAGTTAGAAGGCATGGGATCCAGGGAAGTTTGGCCAGGTAGATTCAGAATTGGCTTGCCTGCAGAAGGCAGAGGGTGGTGGTGGAGGGAGTACTTTCAGATTGGAGGATTGTGACTAGTGGTGTCCCACAAGGATCTGTTCTGGGACCTCTACTTTTCGTGATTTTTATTAACGACCTGGATGTGGGGGTAGAAGGGTGGGTTGGCAAGTTTGCAGACGACACAAAGGTTGGTGGTGTTGTAGATAGTGTAGAGGATTGTCAAAGATTGCAGAGAGACATTGATAGGATGCAGAAGTGGGCTGAGAAGTGGCAGATGGAGTTCAACCCGGAGAAGTGTGAGGTGGTACACTTTGGAAGGACAAACTCCAAGGCAGAGTACAAAGTAAATGGCAGGATACTTGGTAGTGTGGAGGAGCAGAGGGATCTCGGGGTACATGTCCACAGATCCCTGAAAGTTGCTTCACAGGTGGATAGGGTAGTTAAGAAAGCTTATGGGGTGTTAACTTTCCTAAGTCGAGGTATAGAGTTTAAGAGTCGCAATGTAATGATGCAGCTCTATAAAACTCTGGTTAGGCCACACTTGGAGTATTGTGTCCAGTTCTGGTCACCTCACTATAGGAAGGATGTGGAAGCATTGGAAAGGGTGCAGAGGAGATTTACCAGGATGCTGCCTGGTTTAGAAAGTATGCATTATGATCAGAGATTAAGGGAGCTAGGGCTTTACTCTTTGGAGAGAAAGAGGATGAGAGGAGACATGATAGAGGTGTACAAGATAATAAGAGGAATAGATAGAGTGGATAGCCAGCGCCTCTTCCCCAGGGCACCACTGCTCAATACAAGAGGACATGGCTTTAAGGTAAGGGGTGGGAAGTTCAAGGGGGATATTATAGGAAGGTTTTTTACTCAGAGAGTGGTTGGTGTGTGAAATGCACTGCCTGAGTCAGTGGTGGAGGCAAATACACTAGTGAAGTTTAAGAGACTACTAGACAGGTATATGGAGGAATCTAAGGTGGGGGCTTATATGGGAGGCAGGGTTTGAGGGTCGGCACAACATTGTGGGCCGAAGGGCCTGTACTGTGCTGTACTATTCTATGTTCTAAGATCCGCCCTCATTCTTTTAAATTCCTCCGTGGTAACCTCATGCCATGGAGATGATATCTATGATTCTGTTTATCTACGCTGGACTAGGGGCAAGCTTCTCCTGCCTGTGCTGCTCTCCAGTGCTCGCTCAGTGGAAGATAGGCTGGATCGTGTGCATACGTTGGTGCATTCGGCTGTGGACTGCTGACAGTTTGTTTTTGCCAACAACATTCATGCCACATCAATCTGTTCAATTTCGGGATTTAGGCTATACCTTTCTGTATTCACTGCTCTGTTATATGTGCTTTGTATGACTATTGATGCCAGAGGAGAATTGTTTCATTTTGCTGTATTCATCATTATTCATGTATTGTTGAATGATCATTTATCTTGAACTTGTATAATCCCAGGCATCTTAATGTCTTCTCATAGGCTAATCTTCTTAGCTTCTAATAATTTAAAACATAATAAATCAATTCAGTGATGATGAAGGAAGGGCATTGTACATCCAAGTCAGTTTGGCTGTGATAGAAAGGAAGGGGAGGTTATGAGTTGCTATGATATTGTGGCATCCTGTTCCTATTGCCCAAGAGATCAACAGTGCTGCCTCCATGTTTCATAGATTACTCAAAGTACATTTTGTAGACAGTGCATGGAGACCAAAGCTATCCCTAGGAGAAAGTTCCTGAGGTGTCTAGGCACGTCTCCCCGCTCCCCGCTCCCCCACCCCCTAACAGAGTGATGGGTGCCTGCAACAGCTGCCCAGGATGGTGTAAGCAGATGTGATAGTAATATTTAAGAAACTTCTTGATAGAAACATGAACTTCAGTGATATGGACCATGTGCAGGTACATTGGAATTGGACTGATGTCATGGTTGATAGGGTCATTGTGGACCCATCCCGTGCTGTACTGTTCTATGTTGTATTGAATTTAAATGGCATGGTGGGAATCGAACTCGGGACTTTAGATCAATAATGCAGAACAGTAAGTTATCTCGTCTAACACCTTGGGATGCCTGGGTAAATGCAAACCCAAATCAGGAACTGTCATCGGACGAATGACGGCTCCGTACGCCTGAGCGTCCGGTACCGCCCGACGCTAATCACGTGCTCGCGCCTCGTCACCGCTGGCCCGGAAAGCGCGCGCCTCTTGCCCTGCTGCGAAAAAATGGAGCGAAGGCGGTCGCGCGTACGTACAGCTGCGGACTATCGACGTCAGCGTGCGCTCTGTGAGGTCACGAATTCGCGAGGGTCTCTATGACGACCGGGCCGGTACTCCGCCTCCTCCCTCCATCAACCCGAGGTCGGCAGGGGAGACGACGTCTCCGGTCGCTGGAAGGCGCCGAGTGTGCGGCTGAACGCTCTCTGCCTTCCCCGGTGGTGAGGGGGAGAAGAAAAAGAGGAGGAGGAGGAGGAGGAGGGGGGGGGAGGAGAAGGAGAAGAAGAAGAAGAAGAAGAAGAAGAAGAAGACCAGCCTGCCGTCGCTCCAGCCAACATGCTGCCGGATTGCCCACTCTCGCTCCCTCCGCAGTATTAACCCCTCCTCACCCAGCCCCGTCTCTGTTGTCGCCTTCTAGGCTGTAACCCACGGGCTGGGCCACACCCGTCTGGCAGCATGCTAAAGAAAGTCCTGCGCCTCTCCAACCGCTCCTTCTTCGCCTTCATCTTCCTCTTCTCCCTCTCCTCCTCCTGCCTCTATTTTATCTATGTGGCGCCCGGAATAGGTAAGCACCGGGGTCTCACTCTTACCGGGGTATGCGCAGGGCAGGTTTTTATTATTGCAGCGTACGTGAGGGGAAGGGGGACACTTCCCAGTTAATTGCCATACTTGATGTCCCTCCCCGAGAGTACACGGTTTTTGCTGGCCTGCCAGTGTTTTAATTGTTGCAGCCCATTGCAAGGGGAAGCAGTGATGTGCAGGTTGCACTGTGTTAAGGGGAAGCTCACCAGCGAAGTTGTATCAGGCGCAGACATCGCCTTGGTCGGCGGAGGAATTCAGTTTGTATCGAACAAGGTGCGATGTGAATTCCTTGTTCCCCAGGCGAACAATGCATGGTAATAAATAGACTCACAAGTGTAAAACCGTAGAATGGTGCAAAGATTGTGGCGGAAACACGAGGAAATTGTGGCGGTGCTGCTTTATTAAGTACTGTACTTACTGAGCCAAAATAGTCAGCAGTTTAAAAAAAATGGTTTGTAAAACGTCTTGCTGACTCGGTGTTTTCTTGCTTTTTTTAATTGGGAGAATGTATAGGGAAAGAATGTTGTAATTGCAAGAGGCTGTAGATGGAATCTGGAGTAACTCAACAGGTAGAGTAGCATCAGTGGAAGGGTAAGGGATTGTTCCCTCGGACTCCTGTCTCACTATTAACCCAACTTAATCACTGGACAATTTACAATGACCAACTAAACTACCCTGTATGTAAAAGTTGCTGGTGAACGCAGCAGGCCAGGCAGCATCTCTAGGAAGAGGTGCAGTCGACGTTTCAGGCCGAGACCCTTCGTCAGGACTCTTCCTTCAGTTAGTCCTGACGAAGGGTCTCGGCCTGAAACGTCGACTGCACCTCTTCCTAGAGATGCTGCCTGGCCTGCTGCGTTCACCAGCAACTTTTATGTGTGTTGCTTGAATTTCCAGCATCTGCAGAATTCCTGTTGTTTACCCTGTATGTCTTTGGACTGTGTGGGAGAAAACCAGAGGGCCTGAAGAAAACCCACTCATTCCACGGGGATGTACATGGGCTTCTTCAGAAGAGTGCCAGAAATTAACTCTGAACTCTGGAATGTCCCTAGCTATAATAGTGTGCGCTAACCGCTACACTACATTTCTTTGTGCAAATCTACCTATCACCTATCTGCCTCTGTCTCTCAATTTCACCCTCCTCTTCTCCCCAGCAGCCTCTCGCTGCTTGGTCCACCTATTGCCTACCTGGAAATCTGCAGATGCTGGAAATCCAAGTAACACACTCATAATTCTGGAGGAACTCAGTAGGCCAAGCAGCGTCTATGGGGAAAAAAAAGTATAGTCGATGTTTTGGGCTGAGTCCTGCCAAAGGGTCTCTGCCCGAAATGTTGACTACTTTTTTCCAGAGATGCTGCCTGGCTTGCTGGTTTCATCTAGCATTTTGTATTACCTACCTGTTCACACGACTGCCACTATTTAGAAACTGTTTGGCCACAGTTTCCTGCCTCAATTAAGCAGCATAGAGTCCCAAATAAATGAAGGGAATCCTGGCTGTTTTCTCAATTAGATTTTTAAACAAATCTAATTAGGTTTTTAAACAAAATCTAACAAAACCCAAACAAACAGCTGTCTGATTAACTGATGAACCTATTAACCAGAATCCACTGTATTGAAAAGTTGTATCCATTTAAAATTGTACTTGGAGACTTTATATACCTTAAAACTTTTTGAATATGAAAAATGTAAATATATCGTTCTTTTACACGTTTTAAAATGTATTAACATTACTAACAGCAAAAGAGTTGAGAAATGCTATGGGACTTTGATTATGTGATAAATGGAGACTAATCTTAGTTATTGGACATGCAATTTTTGTAAACTCTATTAGTCTGGAATTTAATCCTCCAAAATTACCTTGTTAAATGTTTTGCTTCTGGTTCGGTAGCCTGTAATCGAGTCAAAAACTTGAGTGTGCAATCCATGCTTACACATGAGTGTATTACTGATTTACTAACGTTCAGCAGTGTCTCATCAGTAAGAAGATGGGTTGACATGAAGGATTCTGTCACACAGTTGGGTAAGGCAGTGTAGCAGTTAAATTGCTGGACTAATAGCCAAGTTCTGAACCATTGATCTATGAACATGGCAATATAGATGATGGCAAGCTCAAAACCATTGGAATGTTGAAATTCTGTCTTCACTGTTCTTCACTGAAGGGAATCTGCCTAACTCTCCAATTCAGTTGACTTAACTTCCTCCTCTGTTCAAGTGCTATTAGTGAGAGACAGTAAATATTGTTGCTAATGACATCCACACCCACTGAACAAATGGGGAAAAAAGACTTTGTAAGACAAAGAGTATGACTTGACCAATATTTACCCATTAGCAGCATCATTTAAACAGATGATCTCATTCATAGAACTCTCTGAAGATTTAAGTTGAATGGCCTCATTCATATTTTTCATTTCATGGAAGTTGTGATAATGTATTGTTTGCAAATTAGACCTCTCATGACATTAACTACATAATATCTCAAACAAGAGAAAATCTACAGATACTGGAAACCAAGAGCAACACACACAAAATGCTGGAGGAACTCAGCAGGTCAGGGAGCATCTATAGAAAAGTTGATGTTTTGGGCCGAGACCCTTCGTCAGGACTGGAGTAAAAAGATGAGGTCAGAGTAAGAAGGTGGATGGGAGGAAGAAATACAAGGTAGTAGATGATAGGTGAAACTTGGAGGGGGCTTGAAGTAGAGAGCTGGGAAGTTGATTGGTGAAAGAGACAGAGCTGCAGAAGGGTGAATCTGATTGGAGAGGGTAGATCAAGGAAGAAAGGAAGGAACACCAAAGGGGGGTGGTGGGCAGGTAAGGAAATAAGGTGTGAGAGAATTGGGAATGGTACCGGAAGTTCAAGAAATCAATGTTCATGCCCCCGGGTTGGAGGCTACCCAGACTGAATACAAGGTGTTACTCCTCCAACCTGAGTGTGGCCTCATTGCGGCAGTAGAGAAGGCCATAAGCTCACATGTTGGAATGGGAAGTAGAATTAAAATGGGTGGCCACCAGGAGATCCCATTTTTTTCTGGTGGGTGGAGCATAGGTGCTTGGCAAAAGGTGAATTCTGGAAGATTGGAAATGATCTTGATTATCACAGATGTCTCACTCTAAGTATCAATCTATTTTATGCTGCCTGGCACTGTGTTGGCCTGATAACAGTTTTATATTTTGTCTGCCTATGGCTCGCTGCCTCAAGTTCACAAGCTTGTTGTTCCCGAGTTAACTCTTTATCAATGTTTTCTGAGGAGGGGATGATGTCCCAGGTTACATCCGTTATTAGGGAGCTATATACAGGGGGTGGTTCAAATTACAATAAGAAGAAACCATGTATTTCAATTCTTTTGTTCATTCCTCATTAACTGGAAGCTTTTTTTTGTTACCAGCAGTCATGCTGCTATTTCCTTCTCATGTTTCTCAATGGAGGCCTATATAACTTGGCCATGATTCACTCTTTTTCTGTACTTTTAAATTAAGTAACTTAATCATTTGCATTATGTAAGAATAAATTATGGCTAAAGGATAAGAGCTTCTAAGGTCCTATATAATCTTTGGTTTAGTATGAAAATTAGCGAGCTGTACTGGAAATAGTAATCCACTGTATTTGCTTGCTGGATATAATGCAGGAGGCCATTTAGCCCATTTGCGTTCTTGCTGGAACAATCCCATCCTTCCTTTTCTTTTCCCCTTTCTCTGTAGCCCAGCAATTCATTATCTCGTGTGTCTAACAACTCTGTGCACACTGCACCCAAGGTCATGTTTAAGATCAGGGACCCAACACACTGATGTAATCACAAAAAAGGCATGCCAGTTCCCTTCTTTTGAGGACATTTGATATGTCACCAAAGATTCCAGCAATTATCTGCAGATGTGCAGTGGAGAGCATTATGACTATTATGGAAGCTCCGATGTGCAGGGTCAGAAGAGGTTGTATAAGATTGTAGGTTCAACCAGCTACAACACAGACACAACCCTCCCACCACTGAGGATATCTTCCATCATTGAGGACCCTCACCATTTGAGATATGATTTCTTCTCATCAGTACCATAAGGGAAGAGTCACAGGAGCTTGAAGACCCACGCTCAAATTTTAGGAACAACTTCTTCCCCTTTGCCATCAGGTTTCTGAATAGTAAATGCACCCATGAACACCAACTTGCTATTCTTCTTTTGCACTTTAAAAAAAAATACACTTGCAGTAAATTTTGTACCTTGCACCTTGCCACTGCCATGAAAAACAACAATATTCATGATGTATGTCAGTGATTTAGACTCTGACCACGGTTCATTAGAGCTAAAACCAGTAGTTCCACCTATTATGCCACAGCTCTTATAAGTAAAACAATATTCCTGCTTTCCTGTGATACTTTACAACATAGCTGCTGGGGTTTCACTACAGATGTAAGGTCTTACCTTGCGATCTAATAAAGTCAGCAGTTTATTCCAGGATTACTTTGGAAGGCTGGAAACACTCAGGTTCACCTTTTGTCTGTCATTAATAACTTTATTTCCATCTCCCTCTTTCCAAACAATACCATTCCACAGTTAATATCAGATATTAAGAGCTCATCAGTTTTTCTTAATTCCCAAATGTGCAAATCTTCCTCAGCAATCAGATGTTTCTGTTGTCCAATATCTGTTGTCCTGGCTTCCAACTCAAAAGTAATTTTTTTCTCAGGTAATAGACACAAAATGCTGGAGGAACTCAACATGTCAGACAGCATCTATGGAGGGAAATAAACAGTAAACATTTCCAGAGCTTGTACTTCTCTACCCCTCACCTTGTTCTGGCTTCTGCCCCTCTTTCCAGTCCCGATAAAGGGTCTTGCCTGAAAAGTTAACTGTTTATTCCCTTCTGCAGATGCTGCCGGACTTGCTAAGTTCCTCCAGAATTTTGTGATGCTCAAGATTTCTAGCATTGGTGGAAATCTCTTGTATATATTTTTTAGATATTTTACTCTTACATTTTTCCTGTTTTTCAGCTTTCACTAAGCTCCAAGTTTCATTGCCCCTTCTTTTATTTCCATAACCAGCTGAGTTCCTAATTACCAAGTTATCATTCCCCTATTCAGTGACATTAATAATTAACTGGTCTCAGAAACTAGACTGAAGCTGTTTATTTCCTTTACCTGTTTAAAAGACTATATTTCCTTTCTTTTCATGCTCAACCCGCGCCTTCTGTGACATCACAACAGCACAGAGATGGCTGTAATCAAGATGACCAAGTGCTTTACCTGTTTTTTTTCCCCTGCAGATTTGAGATGTAATAACAAGCTAATTCTGTGTAGTTCAAGGGTTCCCAACCTGGGGTTCATGAACCCCTTGGTTAATGGTAGGGGTCCATGGCATAAAAAAAAACGTGCTATCTTAGAGCTGGTCCTGTGCTATGAGACTGGTAAAATTAGGGATCCTCTTGGAAAGAGTGATCACAGTATGACTGAGTTCCTATTGAAAACCAGTGTATTATGCCTAAACAATGGCGACTGCAATGGGATGAGGGAGGATTTGGCTAGTGTAGACTGGGAACACAGGCTATTTGGGGGGACGGTTGAGGAACAGTGGAAGACTTTCGAAGAGATTTTCATGGTGCTCAACAAAAGTATATTCCAGTTAAAAGCAAGAGCAGTAAGGGTGGGGAGAGCCAGCCTTGGATAACTAAGGAAATAAAATAAGACATCAAACTAAAAGCTGGTGTGTACAAAGTTGCCAAGAGTAGTGGGAAACTGGAAGATTAGGAAAACTTTAAAAAGCAACAAAGAACCACTAAGCAAGCAATAAAGAAAGGGAAGATAGATTATGAAAAACTAGCACAAAATATAAAAACGGATAGTAAAAGTTTTTGTAATTATGTAAAGTGGAAAAGGGTGTCTAAAGTGAACGCAGGTTCCTTGGAGGACAAGAAGGGGGAATTGATATTGGGTAATGAGGAAATAGCAGAGGCTTTGAATGCCTATTTTGTGTTGGTCTTCATGGTGGAGGTCACGTCTAACATACCAAAGAGAGATGTTATGGATGCAATGGGAGGTGAAGACCTCGATAAAATAGTTATCACTAAAGAGGTAGTGCTGATAAACTTGTGAGCCTGAAGGAAAGTCCTGATGAAATGCATCCCAGGGTACTGAAAGATATTGCAGAAGTTATAGTGGAGGCTTTGGTGATAATTTACCTAAATTCACTGGGCGCTGGGCAGGGTCCGGCGAATTGGAAGATGGCGAGTGTCATGGCACTGCCCAAAAGAGGAAGCAGGCAAAAGGCAGGTAACTATAGGCCTGTTAGTTTAACATCTGTAGTTGGGAAAATACTTGAAGCTATTACTAAAGAGGAAATAGTGAGGTATCGGGAAAGAAATGGATCCTTCAGGCAGATGTAATATGGACTCAACAAAGGCAGGTCCTGTTTGACAAACTTACTGGAGTTCTTTGAGGATATAATGAGCACAGTGGATAGAGGGGAACCAGTGGCCACACATTTTAATTCCACGTCCCATTCCCATTCTGATATGTCTATCCACGGCCTCCTCTACTGTAAAGATGAAGGTTGGAGGAACAATACCTTATATTCCGTCTGAGTAACCTCCAACCTCATGGCATGAACATTGACTTCTCAAACTTCCGCTAATGCCCCACCTCCCCCTCGTACCCATCTGTTATATATTTATATACACACATTCTTTTTCTCTCTCTCCTTTTTCTCCCTCTGTCCCTCTCACTATACCCCTTGCCCATCCTCTGGGTTTTCCTCCCCTCCCCCTTTTCTTTCTCCCTAGGTCTCCTGTTCCATGATCCTCTCATATCCCTTTTGCCAATCTACTGTACAGCTCTTGGCTCCATCCCTCCCCCTCCTGTCTTCTCCTATCATTTTGGATCTCCCCCTCCCCCTCCTACTTTCAAATCTCTTACTAACTCTTCCTTCAGTTAGTCCTGACAAAGGGTCTCGGCCTGAAACGTCGACTGTACCTCTTCCTAGAGATGCTGCCTGGCCTGCTGTGTTCACCAGTTCACTAGTTCACCAGCAACTTTGATGTGTGTTGCTTGAATTTCCAGCATCTGCAGATTTCCTCGTGTTTGGATTTGATTTACTTGGATTTCCAAAAGGCGTTCCATTAGGTGCCATGTAAAAGACTTATCCATTAAATAGCGATGCATAGAGTTGGGGGTGATGTATTAGCATTGATAGAGGATTGGTTAACTAATAGAAACCAGAGTGTTGGGATACATAGGTGTTACTCCGGTTGGCAATCAGTGGTGAGTGATGTGCTGTAGGGGTCAGGGTTGGGCTCGCAACTGTTCACGATATGGATTAATGATCTGAAAGAGGCGACTGAGTACATGTAGCGTATCTAAGTTTGCTGATACTAAATTGAGTGGAAAAGAAAATTGTGCAGAAGTTACGGAGAAATATAGATAGGTTAAGTGAGTGGGCAAGGTTCTGGCAGATGGGGTACAATGTTGATAAATGCGAGGTCATCCACTTTGGAAGGAAAACTGGAAGAGCAGTATATTATTTAAATGGTAAAAATTGCAACATGCTGCTGTGCAGAGGGACTTGGGAGTGCTTGTGCATGAATGACAAAAGGTTTGCAGGTGCAGCAGGCTATCAAGAAGGCAAGTGAGATGTTGGCCTTCATTGCTAGAAGGATTGAATTTAAGAGCAGGGAGGTTATGCTGCAACTATACAGGGTACTGGTGAGGCCACACCTGGAGTACTGTATGCAGTTCCGGTCTCCTTACTTGAGGAAGAATATACTGGCTTTGGAGGCAGTCTAGAGAAGGTTCACCAGGTTGATTCCAGAGATGGGGGGTTAAACTATGAGGAGAGATTGAAGCACCTGGGACTGTACTCGCTGGAATTCAGAAGAATGAGAGGAGATCTTATAGAAACATATAAAATTATGAAAGAGGCAGGAAAGTTGTTTCCACTGATGGGTGAGACTAGAATTCAGGGTCATGGCTTCAAGATAAGGAGGAGTAGATTTAGGACGGAGATGAGGAACTGCTTTTCCCAGAGGGTGGGGAATCTGTGGAATTCTCTGCCTAATGAAGCAGTGGAGGCTATTACAGTAAGTATATTTAAGACAAGGTTGGTTAGATTTTCACATAGTAGGGGAATTAGGGTTATGGGGAAAAGGTGGTAGAGGTGAGTCCATGGTCAGATCAGCCATGATCTTACTGAATGGTGGAACGGGCTCGACAGGCCAGATGGCCTACTACTTTTATTTCTTACGTTCTTATGAACTCCTGGTAGCGGTACTTCATTTCTTATGGAGCTACCTTACAGAAACAAGCTGTTTGTTCCATTGTGGATTCAAGTAGTATCTTCTTTGTTTTTCTAGAACAATGATACTCCTTTGTCTGTACCTAGTGTCTTTCAATTAAAGAAATTTTCAATCCTCCATTTAAAGGAAACTGAATGATTAGTTGGCTTTTGCTGGAGAATATCAAACTACCATTTTCCTCAATGCATATGCATGTGATATTTTAAAAATTTGTGCCTGTTTATTATTTTCACATATACCTAGATAAAGTGAAAAGCTTGTCTTACATACTTTTCATCCAGATGAAATCACTACATAGTACATTGAGCTGGAATAAGATAAAACGATATCAATACATAATAAAGTGTAAGAGCTACCGAGCAAGTGTATTGCAGGTAAATGACATACAAGATCATAATGAGATAGGTTGTGAGGCCGAGAGTCCATCTTGTTTAAGAGATCCATTCAAGGCCAGAAGTGGGATAGAAACTCTTCTTGAGCCTGGTTGGCAATAGAGGCTTTGGTAATCGGAAAAAATTCTTTAATTTGTGCTCACTCCTTTTAAGAATCAGATTTATTACCACTGACTTGGATGTGCAGTTTGTTTTGTGGCAGGCAAAATTACAATAAATTACAATAATAGTGAAAAAACGAAAGGAATAACAAAGTAGTTTTTCAAGGACTGTTCAGAAATCTGACGCAGGAGTAGCTTTTTCTGAAATGTTGAATGTGATTCTTCAGGCTCCCTACCTCAGATGGTAATAACAAGAAAACTTTGCTACATTGGTCAACTTGAATAGTGTGTGCCAACCCGTGCACTTGGGGAGTTGTCTCATAGAGCTTTCATTTCACAAATTGTCTCTGATGATAAGTGCAGGATGCCTTTTTTTTATTTTATTTGACTAACAGATACTCAACATTATGTACAAATTATGAGGTGTGAGAGTGTAAGGTTAATCACAGGTAGAGGTTATAGGAAGAGGAGACAAAATTACAAGGGAATGATAAGTATGCGAGAGAAAGAAATTAACGGACATTATGTGGTGGGAGAAGAGAGGGTAAGTGTGACAGTGAATGCTAGAAAAATGCAACAAAAGAACAGGTTAATAGAAAGGCAAAAAAGAGTGTGAACAGAATGTATATAATTTGATATTTGAAATCTGATGTTTTTCCCCACTACTGATCCCCTTTGGTATCTTGCATTGCTGTGGAAATCCATTTTGTCCCTAAAGATTTGAAAACATGATTTGATACTCTGGTGCTTTCTGCTTGTGTTTTTAAATCTGTCTACCTCATTTCTGAAATAATATTGGGATAATAGTAGTGCTAACAGATGCTCTGAAAACCTTTGTGGCTGAGGGAAATTATTGAGTCAAAAATGGGTATCCTATGATTCATCTCCACATGAATAATTGGAGAACCTATTCCTGACAATGTTGTGAGTGTAATGTTATTCAATAAAGCTGTGATTCGGCTTTTTCATTGCATCGGAGGTCTGTATGCAATATTTCATAAGTTATTTGATTGAAACTGATAGCACAGAATTTTGTGCACAGACAATATGGTGGGGCACAACCTGACAAATTGCTTAAAAAGAAGCAGCACACTCAACTTAGCAAAAACAAAATAAATAATTCAAGAATGGTCCTGATTTAAAAGTAATTAATAAAAGAAACCACGAACCACAGGAGGTTCATTCACCACACCGGCATTACCAAGGAAGTGTTGCCAGAGGCAAGGAAGAAGAGCTGATATCTTCGTTAGGTTAAGATGGCGTGCAAATTGGCTGCTGCTCCCTAGCATACTCCTGGCCAACGTACGGTCCCTGGACAACAAGATGTTCAAGCTGAGAGCCAGAATATCCTCCCAACAGGAAACAAAGCACTTGTAATATCTGTGCTTTACTGAAAACCGGTTGTTGGAGGAAATGCCAGACCAAGCCACCGAATCCATTGGGTTCCCTGTTCCGAGTGGATAGGGCTAAGGACCTCTCTGGGAAAAGTAAAGGTGGGGGAGTATGTTTCATGGTGTGTATTGGTAGGTGCGACCCAGGTGCACCCTCAAATCCTTTTGCTTCCTGGATCTGGAGTACTTTATGCTGCTATAACGATCTTTCTGGCTGCCTGGAGAATTCACGTCTGTTATTATTACAGCTGTGTACATCCCACTGCAGGTTGATGCCAACCTGGCTCTTAGTGAACTTTGCAAAACCATCAATATCCATGAAACCACACACTCAGAGGCTGCTTTCATCATAATTGGACTTTAAGCAAGCATCGATGAGAAGTTCTACCAACACATTGAAGTAAGCACACAGGGAGGAAGCGCACTTGACCACTGCTACTCTCCCTTCAGTAATGCCTACAAAGTACTTCACCTTCTGTTTGGAAACTCTGACTATCTTGCTGCTGCCTGCCTACAGGCAGAAATTAAAGCAGAAAATGGCCATAGTGAAAACTATCCATTGCCAGACCAACCAATGATACTCAATGTTACAAGTCTGCTTTGATAGCATCACTGGAGAGGTATTTCAAGCTGAGAGCATCTCCAAATACACAGGTGGTCACAAGCTTCATTTGGAAGTGCATTGAAGACATTGTTCCCCAAAAATTGGCCCGGGTCTACCCAAACCAGAAGCCTTGGATAAATAGTTCAGTGCATGTTGCTCTCGGCACAAGGGATAAAGCCTTCACCTCCAGAGACCAACAGGAGCTCAAGAGATACCCCTATGATTTATGTAGAGCCATCAAGGTGGCAAAATGGCAACACGGACAAAATCCAGTCACAACTCTGACAATGACACATGCAGCACATGGCAATGACTGCACACCATCGTGGACTTCAAGAGGAAATGCAGTAGTTCAGCTAACATTACTGCCTTGGTTCCAGACGAGCTAAATGGTTTTCACATTCAACTTGAGGTCGATAGGACTGAATCCCCAAGGAGAGCTGCCGATGAGACCTGCATCTTGGTCATTTCACGGGCTGAGGTACATAGAACATTCTAATGTATCAACAGCCGTAAGGCAGTATTGCTGGATGGCATCCCAGGGCGCGTCCATAAAGTGTGTGTTAAACAACTGGCTGGTGTGTTCACAGATATTTTTAATCTCTCCCTCTCCCAGTGATTGTGCCCTCTTGTTTCAAATCCTCTATCATTGTCCCTGTACCTAAGAAAACCAAGGTAGCATGCCTGAATGATTGGTGCCCTGTCGCACTCCGCTCAATTATAAGTGAATGCTTTGAGAGGCTGGTTAAAGACTACATCTTGAGTATGCTACCACTCAAACTGGACCCCTACAATTCGCATACCATTGGAACCAGTCTACCGATGATGGCATAGCCACACCACTACACAATGATCTCACTCACCTGGAGAAGAGGGATGCATACTTTAGAAAGCTGTTCCTGGACTACAGTTCAGCATTCAACACCATAATTCCCTCCAGGCTCGACAAGAAGCTCGGAGACCTCGGCCTGCACCCCACCTTGTGCAGCTGGATCCTAGACTTCCTATCGGATCACCAACAGGTGGTAAGGATGTGCTCCTTCACCTCTGCCCTTCTGACCTCAACATGGGACCCTAGGGTTGTTTTCTGAGTCCCCTTCTCTACTCCCTTTACACCCACGACTGTACTGCTCCAATCTGCTGATCAAACTCACAGACAACACGACTTTGAGCAACCTTATTTCTAGCGGTAATGAGACACCTTGACACAATGGTGTGAAGATAACAAACTCTCCCTCAATGTCCAAAAAACAAGAGCTGATTGTGGATTACAGGAGGAACGGAGACTGGCTTGGCTTGATCAACATCAGTGGGTCTGTAGTTCGAGAGGGTGAGTGGTTTCAAGTTCCTTGGTATACAGATTGATGATCTCACCTGGACTGTACACACTGACTTTGTGGCAAAAAAAAGCATGATCACGTCTCTTCCACCTTAGGTGACTGAAGAAGTTCAACATTGGCCCCCAAATCCTCAAGACCTTCTGCAGGGGCATCATTGAGAGGATACTGGCTGGCTGTATCACCGCCTGGTATGGAAACTGCACCAACCTTAATTGTTGGGTACTGCAGAGAGTGGTATGGACAACTCAGCACATCTGTGGATGTGAACTTCCCTCCACTGAGGACATTTATGGCAGCCGGTGCAGAAAAAAGGCCTGGAAGATCACCGGGGACACTAGTCACCCCGACCATAAACTGTTTCAGTTGTTTCCGTTTGGCAAATGTTACTGTAGCATTAAAACCAGGAACAACAGGCTGTGGGACAGTGTTCTACAAGCCATTAGATTCTGAAATACATATGTTTATACATTGCAATAGTAATAATGCAATGATTTTTGCTCCCATACATTGCGGGATGTATGTAAGATTTAAATACGTTCTAGATTCTAAAGCTGGGTCTGAGTGATGTGCACCCATTTACTTGTGTTCTACCCTAAAGGAGCTGATGCATTGCAGAACAGGGGCCAGAGTGGGCAGTTGTTGGACAAGTAAGGATGAAGCATATTTCTCAAGAACATGTAACACGAATGGTGATGGCCAGGAAAATACTAGTGCTACTTGAACTACTGAAAATAAACAGCTTTTTCTATTATAATTCCAAATCTTTTGTGTCACTTTATTTGGATATGATTTGTGTTCTAACATGGATTTTAGATAACTAGCCTACCCTTCCGCCCCCAGTGGTTGGCTGGGTTTAAAAGCAGCTATTTACTTCTGCACTAGTGCTGCCTGACATACTAAGTATTTCCAGTGTGTTTTTCTTTCACTTCAGATTTCTAGTATCCACACCTGTTTATTAAGAGGCAGCTCCCAAGACACATTCCTTATTCTGATCCAATAGTGCCTTTGAAAATAAAAGGCAGTTTGTTTGATCTACTTCAGCTTGCTTCAAGGCCTGATTCGTATATCGTCAGTAGAGTTTTTTAGGTCTGTTTTTGGAATTGCCCACAAAAGTACTGACATCCAGGTTTCTAGCTTTCTATTGAGGAGCAAGAGTCACCTGTGGGAAACTTCTTGAAATTCAGGAAATTCATTGTACCAGTCTTGCCAGAGTAAAGTCTTCATCTGGTGATAAGTGACCCAAGCTAATTGGAGATTACAGCAAACTCAGTCTTGGTGCAAACTGGTACAAGGCTGCAACATTGCCCTAACCCTTTTCTCAGTCTTGTTGTAGTGCTGCACTTAACTTCCAACATGTTTCCTACTGAAATAGAGGTTGTGCATAAGACAAATGGGAAATTGTTCAACTTATGTTCAGAATCAGGTTTCATCATCATCTTTATTATTACTGACATATATCCTGAATTTTGTTTTGTGGCAGCAATACAGTGCAAAAGACAATGGAGTCTTTAGGCTTCTGTAGCTCTACCACAATGTGAAGTAAACATTTTTTTTGTTGTGTTTGTCTTTAATGATGGATGCTGCCTTCTTGAGGCACCATCTCCTGAGGATGTCCTTGATAGTGGGGAGGGTTGTGCTCGTAATAGAACTGGCTGAGTCTACAACCTTGGCAATCCTGTGCATTGGAGATTCAATATTAGGCTGTAATGCAACCAGTCAACTGTACATCTATAGGTACCTTCTCAAACTCCTAAAGAAGTAGAACTACTGTCAAGCCTTCTTCATGATTACATCAATGTACTGGGCTTAAAATATCTCCTTTGAGATGTTGATGCTCAGGAACTTGAAAGCTGTTTACGCTTTCTAAAACTGGTCCCTCAATGAAGACTCTGTTCCTCCCAACTTCCCCTTCCCGAAATCCATAATCAATTGCTTTAGTCTCACTGATTGTGAGTGTGAGTTTGTTGTTGTGACACCATTCAACCAGCTGATCCGTCTCATTCCTGAATGCCTTCTCATCAGCTCATTTATAGATGGCATTTGAGCTGTGCTTAGCCACGCAGTCATGAGTGTGCAGAGAGTAGAGCAGTGTGCTAAGCATGTACCTTGAGGTGCACCTGTGTTGATTGTCAGTGAGGAGATGTTATTGATCCACACTGACTGGTCTTGAGGGTCCAGTTGCAGAGGGAGATACAAAGGCCCAATTTTTGAAGCCTGTTGTTGATTAATACCGATGGTGTTGAATGCTGAGCTCTAATTAATAAACATCAGCCTGACGTATGAATTGCTGTTGTCTAGGTCCCAAAGCTGATTGTGAGTCATTGAGATAGCATCTGTTGTAGACCTGTGTGGTGGTAGGCAGATTGAAGTGGGTGCAAGTTCTTGTTCAGGCAGGAGTTAATTCTAGCCATGATTAACATCTTTCCGGTAGTTTTGAGAGCAACTTAGCGATAGTGATTTGACCAGTTCAAGCTGCTCTTGGTCACTGGTACGCCCTTTCAGAGCAGATGGGAATCTCCACAGCAGTTGCTTCTTCTCCTGAGCCAAAGTCAGGCCAACTCGGTGATTGCAGACTGCAAGCAACATCTTTACTGGTTTGCATTTGGAGATTGATGTCTAAGTCATCATTTCATTCTAAGGTAGAATAAGAATTGGCCTCGCATGAAACATTTGCAAAATGGAGGTCTGCTTGCAACCTCTTACCACTCTTAAAAACCTTCGGACAGTGAAGGCTCACAAGACCTGATTATTTCTTATTATGTCAGAAACTGAGTGCTTATCTGTGGGCAGTGCTTATCAGGCCTTCCAGTGCACGTTCTCATTTTTCATTACAAGGGACATTTGGCTCATTGAATCCATGTTAGTTCTTGCAGAATCCTTATGCCTACACAGATGCTGCTCGACCTACGGAGTTCTCCAGCAGTTTATTTTTTGATCCAGATCAAAGTTCAAAGTAATTTTATTATCAGGGTATATACATGTCACCATATACAACCCTGAGATTTTTTTTCTGTAGTCATATTTAGCAAATGTATAGAATAGTAACTGTAAACAAATTATGCAAATGCAGATATAAATAGCAATAAATATGGGGCATGAAATAATGTAACAGTCCCTAAATGAGTATAGCTATCCCTTTTGTTTGAGAGCCTGATGGCTGAGGGGTCGTAACTTAATTCTGGTGGTGAGAGTCCTGGGCTCTTGTATCTGCTACCTGATGACAGCAGTGAGAGGTCTGGGTGGTGAGGATCTTTGGATGCTGTTTTCTATGGCAACATTTCACGTAGATATGCTCAATGGCTGGGAGGGTTTTTCCTGTGATGCACTGGGCCGGATCCACTACCTTGTGTTGGATTTTCCACTCAAAGGCATTGATGTTCCCATTCCAGGCTGTAATGCAGCTAGTCAGCACACTTCCCACCACACATCAATAGAAGTTTGTCTCGGTTTTCGATGACATGCTGAACTTCTGCAGATTCCTGAGGAAGTAGGGGCGCTGTCATGCTTTCTTTGTGTAACAACCTGTTAATGCAATGGTTTCTCTGTAGTGCAGTGTTTGGGTTATGACTAGAGATAATGGGGGCTTTGGAATGTGCACTGGCCAATGAGAGGAGATGTTTTCCTTGTGGGTCCGAGCGAAGGTTTCGCAGTCTTTTGTTCAATGGAAGATGGAGAGAGGCTGATCATCCAACTCAGAACCCAACTCTGTACCAGCCTTCCCTCCATACCCCCTGATCCCTTTAGCCACAAGGGCCATATCTAACTCCCTCTTAAATATAGCCAATGAACTGGCCTCAACTGTTTCCTGTGGCAGAGAATTCCACAGATTCACCACTCCCTGTGTGAAGAAGTTTTTCCTCATCTCAGTCCTAAAAGGCTTCCCCTTTATCCTCAAACTGTGACCCCTCCTTCTGGACTTCTCCAACTTCAGGAACAATCTTCCTGCATCTAGCCTGTCCAACCCCTTTAGGATTTTATACGTTTCAGTCAGATCCCTCCTCAATCTTCTAAATTCCAATGAGTATAAGCCTAGTTCATCCAGTCTTTCATCTCAGCATCTGCAAGCTTTGGTCTCCACACGTCTAAGAATATTCTTAAAACCTTAGAAAAATTGTAACATGCTAATCAAGTCTCAAATACTTTGTCTATGACTGAAATGGAGAAGGGCATTCGGAATAGCTTTGAAATCCTTGAGTCCACTTGTCAGAAGTGCAAACAATAGAGACCAGATTACACTCACTCTGGCCTCAGCAGCTACCACAACAGAAGTGGAACAAAGTTATTATCAATCCCAAGCAATTGTTTGAGAACTGGAGGAATAATGCTTTACACCATGAAATCCTTCTGAAATGAATTTTACAGATTACATGCAACACACACAAAATGCTGGAGGAACTCAGCAGGCCAGTCAGCATCTATGGAAAAGAGTACAGATGACGTTTCAGCTGACATTTTTCAGCAGGACTGGAGAAAAAAGATATTTACAGATTACATGTTGTCAGTAGTCTGCCCAAATCAATTTAAGGGGTAATTAATGTGAGAACTTTCACTTTGGAAGAGGGTAATGTGTGAAGCTGATATTATCTGGAAACTGAGCTTATTGGAGACATTTGAATTCACTAATTGCATCATGAATGTTAAATGAACATAAGGCTTGGCATATTGAACATTTACTCAATCCTTGTATTTTCTAACATCCTTCACTGAAGTGGGATTTAAGTGTGTTTTGTTTAACATGTGACATGATTATGAATTTCTGACCTCTCAATGGAGCTGTGAATGAAGCCACTTTTAAGGGTTAATAACAAGGGTCAATTTTCAACAAAATAAGGTCTGTCAAGCCTTATGAGTGATCAGCTCTTGGTGTGAACTTTTGGATTTTAAAATGGCTATGGGCAATATGGTTGGATGGCGGTATTTCATTTAACCATTAAAAATATGCATAGCATCTTAACATCTGGCATTCAACAAAACGTCTGTTTTTAGTAGACCTCTTGTGTTAGCTATTTATTTCAGATTAGTAAAGTTAGTGTATAGTGCAGTTCACACTGAATAGGTACTTTTTTCTATTTCCTGAGGTGGTTGGGGGGGAAAAAAGCAGTAATATTTTGCATAAAGTTGCGATCTAATTATCTTAACATAGCAGACTGTGGGAACAATATTTTCCCAGAGTTTAGTTTCAGATTCTTAAAGGACATGGATTTAAAGTGATAGGGGAAAGAATTAGAAGGGAGCTAAGGGGCAACTTTTTCCACACAGACAGTACTGGGTATATGGAATGAGCTGGCAGTGAAAGTGGTAGAAGCAGATCGAATTTAAACTATACCTGGCTCTACCGCTTCATGCATTTAAAAAATATTTGGCTAATTACATGGTTAGGAAAGGTAGAGGCATATGAGCCAAACACTGGCAAATATGACTGGCTCAGACAACGTCCACAGGGCCTGTTTTCAATGCTCTTAGACGATTAATTTTCAAAACTGTTGACCTCTGGGGTTAGAGAGGCCTGCCTTGCTGATAATCGTCCTCCAGCATCAGTGAGCTGGTAGTTAGTGTGCTTTTTTCTTGCATTGCATAGTTTGATCCCTTGGGATCTCTGATGCCCTGTAAGAAGCCTCCAGTGATGTAAGCCAAATTGGTGTTCCTCTTTCATTAACTGTGCTTTAGGTATACACTGATGAATTTGTTCTGTTTCAATTGGATTTCTGAGTACAAAGAGCAGAATTCTGCATGAATTAACCCTCTGTGGGTTACAGTTGTATTTCCACAAAATCAGTTGAGTGGAGAAAATTTACAAATTTCATTACACTTGCATATTTAATCAGGTCTCAATGACCAGTACCAGATATACATCTCTATATTAAGCTGTGTGGAGAAATTTCCATCATTAAGAAATGAGTACTTGATTTCATTTGAAATAATTGGCTCACTAGACTTTCTACAGGGTAGAGGATGAATGCTGATTTTTACTGTGACGTCGAACATGGTGTACTGCACGGTACTGTACCTGCCTTTCAGCCCACAATGTTGTGCCAGCCTTCTTCCTACTCCAATATCAATCAAATCCAGTGGTTCCAACCATTTTAATGTCTTGGACCCTTACCATTAACAGAGGGGTATACGGCCCTCAGGTTGGGAAACTCTGATCTAATCATTCCTTTTGACATAGCCCTTCATTTTTCTTTCATCCATGTGCCTATCTAAGCACCTCTATAACATCCCTAATTTGTCTGCCCCTACTGTTAATCCTGGCAGCATATTGCACACACCCATCTATGTGTGTTGGGGGTGGGGAGAGATACATATCCTATTTCTGATGCCCCTCTTCCCCTTGTACTTCATGCACCTTAAAGTTAAGCCCCCTGTATTTGTCATTTCCTTCTTGGGCACAAGTCTCTGGTTAAACACTCGACCTATGCCTCTTATCACGTACACCTCTATCAAGTCACCCCTCAACCTGCTAATGTACAAAGGAAGAGAAACCTGATAGAAACTTCAGCCTACCCTCTGCCTCTTCTTGCTAAGCTTTTTTTTAGCCAAAGTCTGAAGCTCCTCACTGGCCCACTCCCACAGTGAGATGATTTATAATAGTTTAGCAGGCCTGATCATCAACTGGGTGGTACACCCCAATGATTTTTTTTGGATGAGTAAGATGACATATCTGCTGCTGTTGATAAATATTCTCAAATTGATATTAAGAAATAATTATTTTAGTTTGGAATAAACTCCAAGGATTTGATTATCAGAGCCCACTTTCAAATTAGACCTAATATAACTTTTTTCTGAGTTTGTAAGTATCGCATTTGAAATACTAGAAATGACCAAATTAAAGTCTAGTTAGAGCTTGGGAATGAAAAACCTGCAAAGGTATGTTCTGTTGGTGATAACCTTGTATAGTAGGTAAGCGAGAAGCAGCCAGCAAATGTAAAGGGTTTTTTTTAAGAAATCTAAGGCAGAGTTGTCTCTAAATGGTTGATAGATTTAGAGCAAGCAATATGAGAGGAATAAAATCCTGTAGTCAAACCAATTCTTGTCAGTGCCATCGTTTGGAGTTTTTCTATCCAACCTTGCTCAAAAAAATAATTCAAGAAATGTGTAATGTGAAAGAAAATAGCCATACAGATGATTGAAGCAAACTTTGTCTTGCAGAAGAATATATTAAGCCAACTCGAACAGTGGTCTCAATCACAATGTTCAATGTCTTTTACAAATAAATTACCAGTGGACTTTTTCAGGCTAAAAGAAAGAGCTTTGAAGGAGAATAAATAGCTAGCGTTGCAGGAGCTAGAATTTGGCAGCAAAGTTGGAAAGTGCTGGAGTCAACAGATGTTGAGCCAAGAATAGCTAGCTTGCTACCC
Source organism: Mobula hypostoma (assembly GCF_963921235.1). Lineage (NCBI taxonomy): Eukaryota > Metazoa > Chordata > Chondrichthyes > Myliobatiformes > Myliobatidae > Mobula > Mobula hypostoma. The sequence goes on from NC_086097.1 coordinate 175,730,989, forward strand.
AGGAAATATGATAATAGCTATTTGCCCGACTTTCCCTCAAAAGGGCAGTATCGAACTAGGGGAATGTTTTAAATGGTCAGTTAAAAAGAAGCTACAGAAAGATGTGTTTTAAAAGCATTATTGAAAGCTCAAATGATTTAGACTTGTATAAGGATGAAAAAGTCGTGCTATGAAAGCAAACCGCTGGTAAACAGTAAATTCAGAGAAGCAGAAGGCCAATGGTCCTGAAACTAAATTGAATTCTTTTTTAAAGTTGAGTTAGAGTAACAAAATGGTTGTTAATGGTCTTATTATGTGAAGTTCTGGGTAAGGTATGAATTGAACTCTGACCTAAGCAACTGAATTTAATTTCAAGGAATAAAGTAACATTTGGTTATAAAAATAAAAGTAACAATGATCATGAAATTACTTGGTTAATGTAAAAATCCATCTGTTTTACTGTTACACTGCTAGAAAGAAAATTGGCAATAGCAGTAGGGATAGGCCACTTGATCCCTTAAACCTGCCCCACCATGCAATATGATCATGGCTTATCTGTCTCAGACCTCAACTTCTGTTCTGTGCCACTTCTCCATCGCCCTCAACTTCCTGGTCTTTCAACTCCTTGTTTCCACAATCCCCAGGGATACAGAATTCTACTATTCTCCATGAATCGCTTTTGGACAGCCTGGGTTTGCATGACAACCCCCTAATGTTTTAGCTATGGCCCCTTGTTCAATGTTCTCCAGCAGTGAAAACACCTCAATATCTAGCTCATGCTGCCCTTGAGTATCTTGCATTCCATTAAGGTCGCTCCTTATGTGAAGCTTTTAAAGTAAATCTATTTTCTTTAGCCATTCATGATGGATCAGCTCTCGTATCCCAGCAGTTAGTCTAGTGAATCTCTTTTTGATTAGCCTACAGTGCAAATGTATTCTTAAATTAAGGAACTAGAACTGTACAGTACTCCAGGTCTGACCTTACTAGTACCCTGTACAATTACTTCCCTATTTCAATTTCAATTTCAATGACCTATGAAGGTCATTGTCATCCACACCTGTCTGCATCAGTATAGCCTCACTAGGGGATCCCACACATATCCTAGCTACTCATTTTTTCATATCTGTAAAGCTTTTGCTGTTTTAACATTACTATTCAATGTTTTTTTTAGTGTTGTAAAATTCACATTCATCAACTGCTAATGTTCCTCTTGTTTTCAGCTTAATTTTTTCATCCTTTTTGGAGCATGGGGCAGTGCAGCACTGGAATAGGTCCTATAAGCTGACAATATTCCACTGAAGTAATTAAACCGGTAACCAAATACAGGTGTCCTCCGCTTTTCGAACGTTCGCTTTACGAAACCTCACTCTTGCGAAAGACCTACATTAATTACCTGTTTTTGCTAACAGGAGGTGTTTTCACTGTTACGATGAAAGGCAGTGCGCGCCCCGAACAACCGCTCCTCCCCCGGATTCGGAACTGCATTCTAGCCGGCATTGCTTAAACACATGCCTGTGAGCAGCTGTTTGCAAGATGAGTTCTAAGGTATCGGAAAAGCTTAAAAGAGCTCGTAAGGAAGTTACACTTAGTGTAAAACTAGACATAATTAAGCATTTCAATTGTGGTGAACGAAGTAAGGACAAAGTGAGTTTGGCTTGTGGAAGTTGACGAAGATGATGTTGAAGAGGTTTTGGCATCTCCTGACCAAGCACTGATAGATGAAGAGCTGATGTGATTGGAAGAGGAAAGGATAACAATCGAAACCGAATGCAGTAGCAAACGGACCGAAAGTGAAGTCGTCCAGGAACTAAACATCAAGCAACTGCGTGAGATTTTCACTGCAGTTATTGCAGAAAAGTACAACTTTAACTTTGAAAGAGTACGTCAGTTTAGGGCATATTTGCGAGATGGTTTGAGTCCTTACAAAGAACTGTATGATCTAAAAATGTGCAAGGCTAAGCAGTCAAGCAAGCCTTCCACATCAGCCACAGCAGGCGACGAACCTCGACTTTCGACATCGAGGCAGGCAGACTTAGAAGAAGATGACCTGCCTGCCCTGATGGAAATAGCCGATAAGATGACACCCCAGTGCCCCACCACCCCAACCCCTGGGCCGTGGACAGATACCGACCCGTGAAGAATGCAGTGGTAGCTGGGACGCACCCAGCACATCTTTAAGGAAAAAAGCCGAAATAAGCTAATCAATTAGGTGCCACCCGGCACGCGAATGTCGGCCCAGATCAGAGGCGATTGCCGATTGCGTCGCCTCTGATATGGGCCAACATTTACGTGCCGGGTGGCACCTAATTAATCAGCATGTTTATTTTGGCTTTTTTCTTAAAGATGTGCTGGGTGCGTCCTGGCTACCACTGTACCCCTGCATGCTTCGCAGATCAGTATCGATTCGCTGCCCAGAGGGTGGGGGCCACTGCACCACCCCAACCTCCGACGACTCAGCCTAACACACCATCATCAGTGTGCTCTGTGCTGTCTTCCTGATTTCCGTAAGTGATACTACATTGTACATACATTATTTCTACTTTATATAGGCTGTGTATTTTTGTGTTATTTGGTATGATTTGGCAGCTTCATAGCTTAAAGAGAGTGTCTCTGCTGAGAGCACATGCGTGAGATTTTCGCTACAGAGAACAGTGCAGGCAATGATTGTAGTGAAGTATTAGTACTTTATATAGGCTGTGTATTTATCATATTCCTGCTTTTACTGTATGTTACTGTTATTTTAGGTTTTATGTGTTATTTGGCATGATTTGGTAGGTTTTTTTGGGTCTGCAAATGCTCACAATTTTTCCCCATATAAATTAATGGTAATTGCTTCTTTGCTTTATGACATTCCGGCTTATGAACCATTTCATAGGATCGCTCTACCTTCGGATAGCGGGGGAAACCTGTACCCAACTACACTAATCTCTTCTGTTTGTGCAATGTCCATATCCTTCGATTCTCTGCACATTCACGTACCTATCTAAGAGCCCCTTAAATCCACCACTGCCCTGTCGGCACCCTCCAATCACATGCCACTTCATGTTTTAAAATAAGATAAAAGTGCCCTGCAGTTGTTCTTTGAACTTGCCTACTCTTGTCGCAATGGATGTCCTCTATTATACCATTTCAACCATGGTGGAAAATGTACTGGCTGTCTGCTAATTTTATGAACTTCTGTCAACCTCCCCTGCTCCAGAGAAGTTAACTCAAATTTGTCCAAACTCTCTTCATAGCTCAAACCTTCTACTCCAAGTAGCATCCTGGTAGACCTCTTCTGCAGTGTTTAGCTACAGCAAATTCTGGTCAAACCTCTGCATTACAAAGGAGAGGTTTACATTTACCAGTATAGTGAATGTGCTCAAAGTGTTGTATCAGAAATGCCACATTATTCCAACTGAACCCAACTTGCATTTTATTTTACGTTATCTACTTTTGTACTGTGTTCCTTCAAAGCCAAGAATCTGGAACAGCTTATAACCTGTCTGTTCAGCTTGTCCTATGAGCTTCACAGATTTGTATAAATACCGTAAATTCCAGTGTGTAAGCTGAGAATTTGGCCCTAAATTTTAGTCCCAAAATTGGGGGGTTGGCTTATACAGAGGGTGCCAACTTTGGGAAAATGAATACAGGTTTCCCCCGCCATCGGAAGGTAGAGCGTTCCTATGAAACGGTTCGTAAGCCGGAATGTTGTAAAGCGAAGAAGCAATTACCATTAATTTATATGGGAAAAATTTGTGAGCGTTCGCAGACCCAAAAATAACCTACCAAATCATGCCAAATAACACATAAAACCTAAAATAACAGTAACATATAGTAAAAGCAGGAATAATATGATAAATACACAGCCTATATAAAGTAAAAATACTTCTCTACAATCATTGCCTGCACTGTTCTCCGTAGCGAAAATCTCACGCAAGCGCTCTCAGCAGAAACACGGCGCAAGCACTCTCGGCAGAAACACTCTCTCCAGTAACCTTTAAGCTATGAAGCTGCCAAATCATGCCAAATAACATGTAAAAATACACAGCCGATATGTACAGTGTAGTATCACTTACGGGAATCGGGAAGACAGTGCTGAGCACACTGGTGTGCTAGACTGAGTCAGCAAAGGTTGGGGTGGTGCAGTGACCCCCACCCTCCGGGCAGCGAACCGATACCGATCCTCAAAGCATGCAGGGGTACAGCGGTAGCTGGGATGCACCCAGCACATCTTTAAGAAAAAAGCCAAAATAAACAAGCTAATTGATTAGGTGCTGCCTGGCACTTAAATGTCGGAGCAGATCAAAGGCGATGCAATCAGCAATCGCCTCTGATCTGGGCCGACATTTACGTGCCGGGTGGCACCTAATCAATTAGCTTGTTTATTTCGGCTTTTTTTCTTAAAGGTGTGCTGGGTGCATCCCGGCTACCGCTGCATTCTTTGCGGATTGGTATCTGCGGCCCGGGGGTTGGGCTGGTGGGACACTGGGGTGTCATCTTATCGTTGATTAGGGCAGGCAGGTCATCTTCAACTTTTGTGTGTTTCTTCTATGCCTACCTCGATGTTAAAGGTCGAGGTTCGTCGTCTGCTGTGGTTGATGTGGAAGGTTTGCTTGACAGCTTAGCCTCGTGCATTTTTAGATCATACAGTTCTTTGTAAGGACTCAAACCATCTTGCAAATATACCCTAAACCGATGTACCCTTTCAAATTTAAAGTCGTACTTTTCTGCAATAATTGCAGCGCAAATCTCACGCAGTTGCTTCATGTTCAGTTCCTGGACGGCTTCACTTTTGGTCCGTTTGCTACTGCATTCGATTTCGATTGTTATCCTTTCCTCTTCCAATTGCATCAGCTGTTCATCTATCAGTTCTTGGTCATGGGATGCCAAAATCTCTTCAACATCATCTTCGTCAGCTTCCACAAGCCAAACTCACTTTGTCCTTACTTCACGCAAACAACAGGAATTCTGCAGATGCTGGAAATTCAAGCAACACACATCAAAGTTGCTGGTGAACGCAGCAGGCCAGGCAGCATCTATAGGAAGAGGCGCAGTCGACGTTTCAGGCCGAGACCCTTCGTCAGGACTAACTGAAGGAAGAGTGAGTAAGGGATTTGAAAGCTGGAGGGGGAGGGGGAGATGCAAAATGATAGGAGAAGACAGGAGGGGGAGGGATGGAGCCAAGAGCTGGACAGGTGATAGGCAGAAGGGGATACGAGAGGATCATGGGACAGGAGGTCCGGGAAGAAAGACCGGGGGGGGGGGGTGACCCAGAGGATGGGCAAGGGGTATATTCAGAGGGACAGAGGGAGAAAAAGGAGAGTGAGAGAAAGAATGTGTGCATAAAAAAGAGTAACAGATGGGGTACGAGGGGGAGGTGGGGCCTAGCGGAAGTTAGAGAAGTCAATGTTCATGCCATCAGGTTGGAGGCTACCCATACGGAATATAAGGTGTTGTTCCTCCAACCTGAGTGTGGCTTCATCTTTACAGTAGAGGAGGCCGTGGATAGACATGTCAGAATGGGAATGGGATGTGGAATTAAAATGTGTGGCCACTGGGAGATCCTGCTTTCTCTGGCGGACAGAGCGTAGATGTTCAGCAAAGCGGTCTCCCAGTCTGCGTCGGGTCTCACCAATATATAAAAGGCCACATCGGGAGCACCGGACGCAGTATATCACCCCAGTCGACTCACAGGTGAAGTGATGCCTAACCTGGAAGGACTGTTTGGGGCCCTGAATGGTGGTAAGGGAGGAAGTGTAAGGGCATGTGTAGCACTTGTTCCGCTTACACGGATAAGTGCCAGGAGGGAGATCAGTGGGGAGGGATGGGGGGGACGAATGGACAAGGGAGTTGTGTAGGGAGCGATCCCTGCGGAATGCAGAGAGAGTGGGGGAGGGAAAGATATGCTTAGTGGTGGGATCCCGTTGGAGGTGGCGGAAGTAAGGTGTCCTTACTTCGTTCACCATGATCGAAACACTTAATTATGTCTAGTTTTACGCTAAGCGTAACACCCTTACAAGCTCTTTTAGGTTTTTCCAATACTGTACCTTAGAACTCATCTGGCTAATGGATGCTCACAGGTACATGTTTAAGCAATGCTGGCTAGAATGTAGTTCTGAATCCGGGGGAGGAGCGGCTGTTCGGGGTGCAAGCTGCGTTTTTTTTGCGCGCTGCCTTTTTTCGTAACAGTGAAAACACCTTATGTTAGCGACAACAGGTAACTAATGTAGGTCTTTCGTAACAGCGAGGTTTCGTAAAGCAAACGTTCGAAAAGTGGGGGACACCTGTACACGGAAGACAGGTCATATTTATTGGCTGTTTTTGAGTCAAATATAAAAGAAAATACAAACGCTTATGAAATCTACACAAAAGAAAAGATCTACAAAACACATTGTTTCTCAATTTACTTGTACACGCTGTTGTCTTCAAACGTTCAGAGCTTGAAACTCTGTCACACTTCATTATCTGACTCTCCGAAAATTGTGTCCCATTCTTCGGCAGTCACCATATCATAAGGATTGTCAATCTTTGTCTCACCTGACAAGTGCTCTTTGAACATGTCCCAGACAAGTAGCGACTTTTCCTTTCTGAAACCTTCGGGATGTCGACACCACACCTCTTTAACCCACTTCAAGCAACCTGCTTCGTCCATCCAGCTGCGTTCTTGAATGTAAACAACACCCTGCGGGAATTTTTCTTTCTTTGGGAATGTTTTCCTCTTAAAAATCACCATTGGTGGTAGCAACACGCATCAAAGTTGCTGGTGAACGCAGCAGGCCAGGCAGCATCTCTAGGAAGAGGTACAGTCGACGTTTCAGGCTGAGACCCTTCGTCAGAACTAACTGAAGGAAGAGTTAGGAGATTTGAAAGTGGGAGGGGGAGATCCAAAATGATAGGAGAAGACAGGAGGGGGAGGGATGGAGCCAAGAGCTGGACAGGTGATTGGCAAAGGGGATATGAGAGGATCATGGGACAGGAGGTCCGGGGAGAAAGACAAGGGCGGGGGGAACCCAGAGGATGGGCAAGGGGTATAGTCAGAGGGACAGAGGGAGAAAAAGGAGAGTGAGAAAAAGAATGTGTGTATAAAAATAAATAACAGATGGGGTATGAGGGGGAGGTGGGGCATTAGCGGAAGTTAGAGAAGTGGATGTTCATGCCATCAGATTGGAGGCTACCCAGACGGAATATAAGGTGTTGTTCCTCCAACCTGAGTGTGGCTTTATCGCTAACTGCCGACAGGACATCAACCGTCTCGACTTCACCGCACCTTGTTCCCATTCCAACCTCACTCCTTCGGAACGCTCTGCTCTCCACTCCCTCTGCACTAATCCTAACCTTATTATTAAACCCGCTGATAAGGGGGGTGCTGTTGTAGTCTGGCGTACTGACCTCTACCTTCCGAGCCACAGCGACAACTTGCGGATACCTCCTCTTACTTACCCCTCAACCGTGACCCCACTAAGGAGCACCAGGCCTTTGTCTCCCACACCATCACCGACTTTATCCGCTCAGGGGATCTCCCATTCACTGCTACCAACCTTATAGTTCCCACACCTCGCACTTCCCATTTCTACCTCCTACCCAAGATCCACAAACCTGCCTGTCCTGGCAGACCTATTGTCTCAGCTTGCTCCTGCCCCACCGAACTCGTTTCTGCATACCTCGACACGGTTTTATCCCCCCTTGTTCAATCCCTTCCTACCCATGTTCGTGACACTTCTCACGCTCTTAAACTTTTCGATGATTTTAAGTTCCCTGGCCCCCACCACTTTAATTTCACCATGGATGTCCAGTCCCTATATACTTCCATCCCCCATCAGGAAGGTCTCAAAGCTCTCCGCTTTTTGGATTCCAGACCTAATCAGTTCCCCTCTACCACCACTCTGCTCCGTCTAGCGGATTAGTCCTTACTCTTAATAATTTCTCCTTTGGCTCCTCCCACTTCCTCCAAACTAAAGGTGTAGCTATGGGCACCTGTATGGGTCCTAGCTATACCTGCCTTTTTGTTGGCTTTGTGGAACAATCTATGTTCTGTGCCTATTCTGGTATCTGTCCCCCTCTTTTCCTTCGCTACATCGACGACTGCATTGGTGCTGCTTCCTGCACGCATGCTGAGCTTGTTGACTTTATTAACTTTGCCTCCAACTTTCACCCTGCCCTCAAGTTTACCTGGTCCATTTCTGACACCTCTCTCCCCTTTCTAGATCTTTCTGTCTCTGTCTCTGGAGACAGCTTATCCACTGATGTCTACTATAAGCCTACTGACTCACACAGCTATCTGGACTATTCCTCTTCTCACCCTGTCTCTTGCAAAAACGCCATCCCCTTCTCGCAATTCCTCCGTCTCCGCAGCATCTGCTCTCAGGATGAGGCTTTTCATTCCAGGGCGAGGGAGATGTCCTCCTTTTTTAAAGAAAGGGGCTTCCCTTCCTCCATCATCAACTGCTCTCAAACGCATCTCCCCCATTTCACGTACATCTGCTCTCACTCCATCCTCCCGCCACCCCACTAGGAATAGGGTTCCCCTGGTCCTCACCTACCACCCCACCAGCCTCCGGGTCCAACATATTATTCTCCGTAACTTCCTCCACCTCCAACGAGATCCCACCACTACGCACATCTTTCCCTCCCCCCCCCCGCATTCCGCAGGGATCGCTCCCTACGCGACTCCCTTGTCCATTCGTCCCCCCCATCCCTCCCCACTGATCTCCCTCCTGGCACTTATCCTTGTAAGCGGAACAAGTGCTACACATGCCCTTACACTTCCTCCCTTACCACCATTCAGGGCCCCAGACAGTCCTTCCAGGTGAGGCGACACTTCACCTGTGAGTCGGCTGGGGTGATATACTGCGTCCGGTGCTCCCGATGTGGCCTTCTATATATTGGCGAGACCCGATGCTGACTGGGAGACCGCTTGCTGAACACCTACGCTCTGTCCGCCAGAGAAAGCAGGATCTCCCAGTGGCCACACATTTTAATTCCACATCCCATTCCCATTCTGACATGTCTATCCACGGCCTCCTCTACTGTAAAGATGAAGCCACACTCAGGTTGGAGGAACAACACCTTATTTTCCGTCTGGGTAGCCTCCATCCTGATGGCATGAACATCGACTTCTCTAACTTCCGCTAATACCCCACCTCCCCCTCGTACCCCATCCATTATTTATTTTTATACACACATTCTTTCTCTCACCCTCCTTTTTCTCCCTCTGTCCCTCTGACTATACCCCTTGCCCATCCTCTGGGTCCCCCCCCCCTGTCTTTCTCCCCGGACCTCCTGTCCCATGATCCTCTCATATCCCCTTTGCCAATCACCCGTCCAGCTCTTGGCTCCATCCCTCCCCCTCCTGTCTTCTCCTATCATTTTGGATCTCCCCCTCCCCCTCCCACTTTCAAATCTCTTACTAACTCTTCCTTCAGTTAGTCCTGACGAAGGGTCTCGGTCTGAAACGTCGACTGTACCTCTTCCTAGAGATGCTGCCTGGCCTGCTGCGTTCACCAGCAACTTTGATGTGTGTTGCTTGAATTTCCAGCATCTGCAGAATTCCTGTTGTTTACCATTGGTGGTAGTTTGGTCCCATCAGCCATACACGTTAATACGACAGTAAAATGTTGCTTCTCGTATCCAGTAGTTTTGAAAAGGACTGTTTTCTCCTCCTGATTGACAGCGCAGTTGCCAGCAAAATCAAAGAACGTTGGTGTCTTGTCCATGTTACCAATCAGTGAGAGCGGGTAAGAATGTGCCTTTCGATGCTTGATTACAAATGATTGAAAGGCCGTAATCTTATTCTCATGGTCGCTTGGCAACTTCTGAGCAATCTTTGTTTTTTGTCTCAACACAAGATCATATCTGTTCATAAATCGGGTGCACCAACTTCGCGTAGCTTTGAAGTTTTTGCTGACCTCATGGTGTTTTTCGGCCATTTCAACGCTTGGACTCAAATCAAATGTATCCAGACGGTCACTGGTGATTCACCCACTCTAAAACTTTTTCTTCTAGTTCTGGCCACTGGCATGTTTTCCTGGTTTGCACATTTCGTCTTTGGTATTTCTCTCAGTGTGTCCTCTGCCTTTCACCACTCTCTCACTTGTTTCTCGTTTACACTAAATTTCTTAGCAGCTGCAGAATTATTCGTTCCTTTAGCCAAATCAACAACCTGCAGCTTGAAGCCAGCATCATATCGCATTCGTTTTAATCTTTGTACATGGTGGTCGCAGACTCAATACTGAGTACACGTACTGATCCCACCACCCCGTGTTATGTTTAACGAGATTACGATGGGCGCTAAATGGATCCACGGGGGTTACATTTCAGAGAATTCTTTACCATTGGGAACCTAATCCAAAACTTCCCTCCCTGATTTATTTATTAAGAATTGGCTTATAATGCTCTAGAATGTGTAGGCCTATTTTCTTAGCAGGTACTGGTTCGCAGAATTTCCAGGTTCTGGATCTGGCAAAGCTGAGTACCGGCATGTGAGATCTTGTGATCTTTTCTGGTTAAATCAAAAACCTCTACAAACGGGGTTGGCTTATACAAAGGTAACATGAAAAAGTCACTTTCTTAACCTTGAAAATGGGGGGTCGGCTACTCAGGGTCGGCTTATACACTAGAATTTACAGTAGTCATATTTCTGTTCCAGTGACTCCATTAACTTTGCACTGCTTATATTGCCTATAGATTTATAAAACTTATCACTTCACACATTATGCATTATTTCATTTGTCAAACTTCTGCCCATTTCATGAGTCAAAGCAGTCAATGACAGCTAATTTTTGACATCAGGCTACCAAAATGAATATTCGTCAAGATAGTTTGAAGTAATTACTTAGGATAAGCATTTAAAAAAAACATTTTGCTGTTTCTAGGTTCAATGACAATTCAACGTTCAAAGTAAATTTATTGTCAAAGTACATGTGTCACCATTTGCTGCCTTGAGATTCATTTTCTTGCAGGTGTTCACAGAAAAACAAAATTAGTGAAAGACTTACACATCAAGACTGACAAATACACTGAACAAAATAAATTGTGCAAATAAGAATAAGTAAATGATACTGAGAGCATAAGATGTAGAGTCCTTGAAAGTGAGTCCAAACACAAGGAAATCTTGGAGATGCTGGAATTTCAAGCAACACAAATAAAAGTTGCTGGTGAACGCAGCAGGCCAGGCAGCATCTCTAGGAAGAGTTACAGTCGACATTTCGGGCGGAGACCCTTCGTCAGGGGAGGAGGTTGGTCCTGACGAAGGGTCTCGGCCTAAAACGTCGACTGTACTGCTTCCTAAAGATGCTGCCTGGCCTGCTGCGTTCACCAGCAACTTTTATCTCCTTAGGTTTGTGGAATTAGTTTCAGTGATGAGGTCATGTAATTATCCACTCCAGTTCAGGAACCTGATGATTGTAGTGTAATAACTGTTCCTGAACCTGGTGGTGTGGGACCTAAGGCTCCTGTACCTCCTCCCTGATGGCAGTGAGAAGGGTGCTTGGCCTGAATGGTGGGCTTCTTAATATGGACATGAGGAAATCTCTAGATGTTGGAAATCCAAAGCAACACACACAATGCTGGAGGAGCAGCAGGCCAGGCAGAATCTATAGAAAAGAATAAACAGTTGATGTTTCAGGCCGAGACCCTTTATCAGGACTGGAAAGGAAGGGAAGAAGTCAGAACAAGGAGGTGGGGAGAAGAGGGGAGGAAGAATCACACATGGCACATGATGGTGAAACTAGGGGAGGAGGTGAAGTAAAGAGCTGAGAAGTTGACTGGTGAAAGAGATAAAGAGCTGGAGAGGACAGAAGACCATGGAAGGAAGGGAAGTGGGAAGGGCACCAGAGGGAGGTGACAGACAGTTAAAAAGAGAAGCTGTGAGGGAAATGAGAATGGTGACGGAGAGGAAGGGGGCAATTACCGGAAGTTTGAGAAATTGGTGTTCATGGCATCAGGTTCGTGGCATCATGGCAAGCTACCCAGACGCAATCTAAGGTGTTGCTCCTCCAACCTGCGTGTGGCTTTATCGTGGCAGTAGAGGAGGCTGTGGACTGACATTGGAATAAGAATGGGAAATGGAGTTGAAATGGGCACCGGGAAATCCTGCTTATTGTGGTGGACGGAGTGAAGGTGCTGGATGAAGTGGTCTCCCAATCTATGTCGGAGCTCACAGATATACAGAAGGCCAGGTTAGGAGCGATGTGGATGCTGTTTTCTTGTGGCAGCACTCCTTGTGCATGTACTCAGTGGAGAGGGCTTTGTGTGTGAATTGGGAATGTAATGCTGAGAACTTAAGAAAAATAAAATTCCATGCTTCATTGTACAATGGTCCTTGCAGATTGACAGTAAGAAGTCAAAATCAAGTTTGTCACATGCAGGAGTACAGGTATGCACAGGTGCATTGGATAAAGTTGCAGCGCCATTAGAGGTTGCCCGACGCCGGCCCCCTAGGCCTGAGTCGACGTAGTAGTAGTAGACCATTAGAGGTACGTAGCATCCGATAAAGCAGTGTACACAACACCCTCAAATATTGTGTCAGTGCAGGTCCTAAATAATTTGATTAGATCTAGGAATTTAGTAGATATTTGGTAAGTTCAACATCCCACTGACAAGGACTATTCTATTATTCTCATGCACACAAATCTTATAGTAGAATAGACTATTTTTTGGTTGACTCTCATTTAATATCTTGTGCTACCAATACAAAATATCATAATAGATTAATTTCTGACCATAGCCCCTTGACAATGTCCCTAAATCTCTCCCTTTCCAAACGAATCTATTCCTGGTGTTTTAACCCCTCCCTACTCACCAATAAGAAATTTATAGAATATATCACCACCAGATTTAAAGATTTTATAGAAATTAATGATAACGGCAAGGTGTCAGATTCCACACTCTGGGAGACGTTAAAAGTTGTAATTCGTGGGTATATAATTTCATATGAATCCGCTGCTAAGAGGGAGAGAGAAGGATGATTATTAGAGATTGAGAATACTCTCCCAACCCTCGAAGCAACATACCAGGCTTCGAAGTCCTCTGAAGATTATAATAAAATAATGAAGCTTAAATATGAGTACAATTGTATCTTGGGTGTTCAAATAAATAAACTCTTAAAATTAAGACAAAAGCATTTTGAAATGGAGGACAAGCCTGAGGGGCTCCTGGCACGGCAGCTCAGGGGCGCCCAGGCCCTAAGGTCAATTCATTGCATTAGATCGAGGGCAGGTACCCTGTTAACTAACCCCAGGGAGATAAATGACTGTTTTAAAGAATTTTACAGCTAACTCTACACCTCTAAATGCAATGCCACTCAATCTGATTTGAATGACTGATTCTTTTGTAATGCCGAAACTTAGTGACGCTTCTAGGGAGGACTTAGATTCTGACTTCACATTGGAAGAAATAACTTCTGCCGTTAAGTCATTTCCATCCGGCAAGGCTGCTGGGCCGGATGGATTTGGCTGTGAATTTTAGAAGGAATTCTGTGATATCCTTGCCCACTTCTCCTCAGAATGATATCTTGCTGTGAGAGAGATAAAGCTTTGTCTAGGACATTGTACGAGGCTAACATTTCCCTCATTTTAAAGAAAGGTAAAGAGGAAACAGACCCGGCCAGCTATAGGCCCATTGCACCAGAATTTCGATAGAAAGGTAATTACTAAAATGCTGGCTAACCAACTAAATAAGTATTTGTCATCTATCATTCATCTGATCAGACAGGATTTGTCCCAGGTAGGTTCTCTTTTTCCAATGTCAGATACCTCCTTAATACTATATATGCTGATCATGGGAAAGCTGATGGGGCAGCAATTTTGTCCCTTGATGCACAGAAGACTTTTGACCATATTGAGTGGCCTTACATGTTTGAGTCACTGTACAGGTTTGGGTTCGGGGAGTCATTTGTATCTTGGGTAAAACTGATATACGCCAGCCCAATGTGTTCTATTATAACTAATGGTGACAAGTCAACTCTGTTTCCCCCACACCATTCAGTCCAGCAGGGGTGCCCCCTCTTGCCGGCCCTTTTTGCCGTCGCGGTAGAGCCCCTTGCCTTAAAAATAAGAAGTCACCCAAATATTCTGGGTTTGAAAGTGGGACGTATTGAAACACTTATTAGTTTATATGCTGATGATGTGATACTCTACTTACAAAAGTCAGAAAAGTCAGTCCCTCTTCTAGATTTAATCACCTCTTTTGGCAGACTATCGGGATACTCAGTCAATTGGGCAAAAAGTGACTTTGTGCCCCTCTCCAATGACTACACGCGGGGCTTTTTGGAAAGTGTCCCGTTCAAAGTAGTTAAAGATCCCTTTACTTATCTTGGCTTGACAATCCCCAAAGATCCTAAATTAATATTTAAATTAAACTTCGCAGAGTTTATTTCAAAACTTAAACAGAATATAGAAAGTTGGAAAACCCTACTTCCGTCCATGATTGGTCGTATAAATTCAATTAAAATGGTTTCCCTTCCTAGGTTTCTCTACCTTTGTCAAAATCTCCCCTTTTTTCTTACATCAGCTTTCTTTAAAGAATTGGACTCCATAATATTGCCTTATATCTGGAATTATAAGTATCACAGGATTTCGAAAATTCATTTACAAAAGCCCAAGTCTGAAGGAGGGCTGGGATTACCTGTATTTAAACACTATTATTGGGCTGTCAATGCTAGGACTTTAATGTTTTGGCAACAGGGGGCTCTGGATAACCTAGCTCCTGGGTAACCTAACTCTGTTGTCAATTCCTCCTTGCCATCCATGCTGCTCTCTAAGTTAGAGAACCTGGGACTTCAAAAAGTTTGAGTTTTGTTTTGAAAAATTCCATCAGAATTCTAAATCAGATTAGAAGCATTCTGAATTTACCAGAGACCTCTGTACAAACACCAATCTGTTTCAATCACTCCTTTCTACCATCATGGTCAGATAAAACCTACCATACTTGGAGGGAGAAGGGTCTAGTTTCTATTGAAGACCTGTACATAAAAGGACGGTTTGCAACATTTAGTCTGCTGAAAGAGAAATTTGAGCTGCCACATTTGCACTTTTTTCGTTACTTACAAATTAGATACTGCATTCAATCTAAGATTTGTAATTTTGAAATCCTTCCAGGGAAACGTGTTTTTTGATATTTTAAAGAACCCTCCTGATGCCAGGCGTCTCGTTTCTAAGTTTGTACGTTTGTTTGATAATTGCACTGTAGCATCTACTGTGAAGATTAGAGATGCCTGGAGAGAGGAGTTGGGCATTGAATTATCTGAAGCTGCCTGGGATAAGTGTTTGTCTATGATACAGGCTTGATCTGTTAACAGCAGGCACCAAATGGTCCAGTTTAAGGTTGTCCGCTGTCTCCATTACTCTAAACTTAGATTGCACAGGATTTACCCTTCTGTCTCACCAATGTGTGATAGATGCCAAGGGACGGAAGCCACGTTGTCACACACCTTTTGGTTTTGCCTATTATTGACTGGATTTTGGTCCAAAATATTCGACTGGTACTCAAAGGCCTATAAAAGATCCTTCCCCTTGGAAGATGGTCTCGCTGTATTTGGCTGCTTGCAATCTACTATTTGTTTCCCTGTAGCCATACAACAGTCTCTGATGCTGGGGATGATTGTTGCCAAAAGACTTACCTTGATGGAATGGAAATCGCCTTCTCCCCCTTCCTTTCGGAGATGGATGGCTGATATGATCTCAGTCATACAGATGGAGAAACTTAGGCTCTTGAGAACCAATTCAATTTAAAAATTTTTGGCTATCTGGGATCCATTTCTTGCCTACCTGGACGAGGCTGGGGGCGGATGAGCAATTTCCCCCCAGCTGATTTCTCACGGCCCTCATTTGAGATTTGATGTTTAGTATTTTTGAGCACTTTGTACAATAGGCATCCCTCTAATGTTATGTCTCTTTTTGCTTATTTCATTTTTATACATGTCTGAGCTGGTATGTTCTTGTTGATTTCATTGTTTTTTTTTAAATTTTGAAATTAAAGTATTAAAAAACAGCAGTGTACTCAAGAAAACATGAATTGTATACAAGTTTTGCAAGAACACAGTTAAGCTAAAACTAAGTCCATTGTAGTACAAAGTGATCAAAATGGTCATAGTATTGCTACAAGGAGGTAATTATTAGAATTATGCATTTTGGTTCAAGAATTGGTTGAAGAGAAGCAGCTGTTTTTGAACCTAGTGGTGTAAGACGAAAGACTTCTGTACCTTTTGCCTGATGGTAGCCAGAAGAAGATGGAATGGCCTGGTTGTGGGGATACTTGATGGATGTTGCTATATACCTTATGTAGCCACTTAGGATAGTAGATAGTGATGTACCCGTAATGTATTGGGTAGAGTACACTACCCACTGCAGCTTCTTGCGTTCTTGTGCATTGGAGTTGCTGTACCAGATCATGATGTCACCAGTCAGGATACTTTTAACAGTACGTTTGTGAAGTTTATTTTTGTTGGTGTCATGCCAAGCTTCTTTAACCTTTTAAGTTCCATAAACCTGTTCATTTTCATCGTCTGTTGAACACTAGTTCAAAACTGTATTAAATCAAAGGAAACTATGCTATCTTAAAGATAAAATCTGTATTTGAAGAATTTATTATAAATAATTATGACTAGAGTTTGCTTTTTGGATGTTTAATAGACCAGTAATTTTATTCATTAATCGTTTATGCAGTTTGTCTTTTGTGTGGTTATGGATTTGTAGTGAGACAATTAAAGGAATTTGCTTCACTACATGATCAACAAACATGTTCCATCTATGTGATGCTTCCTTGTGGGACATAGAAGGGTTTGGTCAGTTTCAATGACTGAACACAAGATGAAGTTGTCCTTCATTGAGCAGTATCTGACTTGTAGCTCCTTTTCAAAATTAGGAGATAGTAAATTTACTATGTTACTGAACCTTAGGATTGCAGATGCTGGAAATCAAATTGAATCAAAAATACTCAACTGGTTGTGTGGCATCTGCAGTGAGATAAAGTTAATAGTGCATGCCAGTAGCTTCTCATGTGAATCATCCATTTGGTTTGCTGCTGAGAAAGAATTACTGCAACATTCCAGTTTTTCAACATCTGAGAAACTTTAAAGGAATCCACAGTATGTTGAACTGAACACAATAATCTGCAGACGCTGGAAATCTGCTCCAATTTGCCTATTGTCACAACAGGTCCACAGCAGACTCCAGTTCATTGGCTCTTCACTCAACCCTGGAACATCTGGACAGCAATTCATCGGGATGCTCTTTATCGGCTGCAGCTCAGCATTCAGTACTATCATCCCTTTAAAAGTAATTAAGTTTCAAAACCTTGGCCTCAATATTTCCTTGTACAGTTGGATCCTCAATTTTTCTCACTTGCAGACCCCCAGTCAATTTAGATTGGCAATGACATCTTGTTCACGACCTCAATCAGCACAGGTGCACTATGAGGCTGTGTGCTTAACCCCCTCCAATGCCATATTTAATTTGCTAATGTCACTACTATCTTTGGCCGAATCAAATATGGTGATGAATCAACATATAGGAGGATGATTGAAAATCTGGCAGAGTGATGCCACACAACCACCTCACTCAGTGTCAACAATACCAAGCAAGTGATTATTGACTTAATGAGTTGGAAACAGGAGGTCCATGAGTCAGTCCTATCAGGGGAGAGGGCCAGCAACTTTAAATTCATGTGTTATCAGTTCAGAAGATGTGTCCTTGGCCTTGCACATTGCCTATAAAAAGTATTCACCCCCTTGATCTGTTTTCTCAATTTACAACATTGAATCACAGTGGATTTAATTTGGCTTTTTTGACACTGATCAACAGAAAAATACTCTCGTGTCGAAGTGAAAACAGATCTCTAAAAGTGATCTAAATTAATTACAAATATAAAACACAAAATAATTGATTGCATGTATTCTCCTCTTCCCCCCCCCCCTTAATATGACACCCAAATCATTACTGGTGCAGCCAGCTTTAGAAGTCATATAATTAATTGGAGATCTGTGTTTCAGTTGATGGGAGTAAAAATACACCTGTATCTGGAAGGTCCAGCTACTGGTGAGTCAGTACCCTGACAAAAACTGCACCGTGAAAACTAAAGCACACTCCAAGCAACTCTGAAAAGGTTGTTGAAAAGCACGAGTCAGGAGATGGATACAAGAAAATTTCCAAGTCACTGAATATCCCTTGGAGTACAATTAAGTCAATCATCAAGAAATGGAAAGAATGTGGCACAGTAGGCAGCCCTCAGATACTGACTGTGCAAGAAGGGGACTATTATTGAGGGAGGCCACCAAGAGACCTATGGCAACTCTGGAGGAGTTGCAGGCTTCAGTGGCTGAAACTGCGCATACATCTGTTGCCCATTTGTAGCTTTATGGGAGAATGGCAAAGAGAAAACCACTGTTGGAAAAACCTCACACAAAATCTTGGCCAGAAGGCATGTGGGAAACTCTGAAGTCAGCTGGAAGAAGGTTTTATGATCTGATGAAACTAAAATTGAACTTTCTGGCTATTAGACTAAACACTATGCGTGGTGTAAGCCAAACACTGCACATAATCAAAAATGCACCATTCCTACTTGAAGCATGGTGCTGGCTGCATCATGCTATAGGGATGCTTCGCTGCAGCAGGCCCTGGAAGGCTTGTGAGGATAGAGGGTAAAATGAGTGCAGCAAAATACAGGGAAATCCCGGAGGAAAACCTGATGTAGTCTGCAAGAGATATATGACTTGGGAGGAGTTTTCCAGCAAAGACAATGACCCCAAGCATAAAGCTGAAGCTACACAGGAATGGCTTAAAGACGACAAAATTAATGTCTTGGAGTGGCCAAGTGAGAGTCCAGAGCTCAATCCAATTGAGAATTTGTGGCTGAACTTGAAAAGGGCTGTTCACTCATGATCCCCGTGCAATCTGACAGAGCTTGTGCAGTTTTGTAAAGAAGGATGGAGAAAAATTGCAGTCCAGATGTGCAAAGCTGATAGAGACTTATCTATACAGACTCAAGATTGTCATTACTGCCAAAGGTGCATCTACAAAATATTGAGTTGAAGGGTGAATACTGATGCAATCAATTATTTTGTATTTTATGTTTGTAATTAATTTGGGTCACCTTTGTAGAGATCTGTTTTCACTTTGACATGAAGTTCCCTGACACAGTGGTGTCAAAAAAACCACCTTTCCCTCAGTGTTGCAAAAACAGAGGAGCTGGTTGTGCACTACAGGAGGAATGGAGACAGGCTAGCCCCTATTGACATCAGTGGATCTAAGGTTGAGACGGTGAACAGCTTTAAGTTCCTCGCTATAAACATCACTGAGAATCTCGTGGTCTGTACATACTGGCTGTGGTGAAAAAGGCACAACAGCGCCTCTTTCACCTCAGACAGTTGAAGTTTGGTGTGGGGCCCCCAATCCTAAGAACTCTCTATAGGGGCACAATTGAGAGCAGCCTGACTGGCTGCATCACTGCCTGGTATGGGAACTGTACTTCCTTCCCTCAATCGCAGGACTTTGCAGAGAGTGATGTGGACAGCCCAGTGCATCTCTTGATGTGAACTTCCCACTAGTCAGGACATTTACAAAGACTGGTGTATAAAATGGGCCTGAAGGATCATTGGGGAACCGAGTCACCCCAACCACAAACTGTTCCAGCTGCTATCATCTGGGAAATAGTACCACAACATAAGCCAGGACCAATAGGCTCCAAGACAGCTTCTTCCACTAGGCCATTAGACTGCTTAACTCATGCTGACACAACTGTATTTCTGTTATATTGAATGTCCTGTTGTGCATAATATTTATTATAAATTACTATAATTGCACATTTAGACAGATCTAATGTAAAGATTTTACTCCTCATGTATTTGAAGGATGTAAGTAATAACTTGCTTCAAAAAGGCAACAATTATATCAGTGCCTAAGAAGAGTAAAGTGAGCTGCCTTAATGACTATCACCCGGCAGCACTCACATCTACAGTGATGAGATGCTTTGAGAAGTTGGTCATGACTAGACTAAACTTCTGCCTCTGTAAGGACCTGGACCCATTGCAATTTGCCTATTGCCACAATAGGTCAACGGCAGATCAATCTCAATGGCTCTCTACGTGCCTTTAGACCACCTGGACACCACAAACACCTCCAGTGGCATGCAAAAGTTTGGGCACCCCTGGTCAAAATTTCTGTTACTGTGAATAGTTGCGTAGAAGATGAACTGATCTCCAAAAGTCATAAAGTTAAAGATAAAATGTTCTTTTCAACATTTTAAGCAAGATTATTTTTTGTTTTGTACAATTTTAGAGTGGGGAAAAAAGGAAAGGAGCACCATGCAAAAGTTTGGACACCCCAAGAGATTTGAGCTCTCAGATAATTTTTACCAAGGTCTCAGACCTTATTTAGCTTGTTTGGGCTATGGCTTGTTCACAGTCATGGTTAGGAACGGCCTGGAGATGCGAATTTCAAAGCTTTATATATACCCTGACTCCTCAAACCTTGTCCCAACAATCAGCAGCCATGGGCTCCTCTAAGCAGCTGCCTAGCACTCAGAAAATTAAAATAAATGATGCCCACAAAGCAGGAGAAGGCTATAAGATGATAGCAAAGCGTTTTCAGGTAGCTGTTTCCTCAGTTCATAATGTAATTAAGAAATGGCAGTTAACAGGAACAGTGGAGGTCAAGTTGACTAAGGAAACTTTCCGAGAGAACTGCTCGTAGGATTGCTAGAAAGGCAAATCAAAATCCCCGTTTGACTGCAGAAGACCTTCAGGAAGATTTAGCAGACTCTGGAGTGGTGGTGCACTGTTCTACTGTGCAATGACACTTGCACAAATATGACCTTCATGGAAGAGTCATCAGAAGAAAACCTTTCCTGCATCTTCACCACAAAATTCAGCATCAAAAGTTTGCAAAGGAACATCCAGACAAGCCTGATGCATTTTGGAAACAAGTCCTGTGGACTGATGAAGTTAAGTTAGAACTTTTTGGCTGCAATGAGCAAAGGTATGTTTGGAGAAAAAAGGGTACAGAATTTTATGAAAAGAGCGCCTCTCCATCTGTTAAGCACAGTGGGGGGGGGTGGGGTGGGGGGGAGGTGGATCGCTCATGCTTTGGGCTTATGTTGCAGCCAGTGGCATGGGGAACATTTCACTGGTAGAGGGAAGAATGAATTCAATTAAATACCAGCAAATTCTGGAAGCAAACATCACACCGTCTGTAAAAAAGCTGAAGATGAAAAGAGGATGGCTTTTACAACAGGATAATGATCCTAAACACACCTCAAAATCCACAATGGACTACCTCAAGAGGCGCAAGCTGAAGGTTTTGCCATGGCCCTCACAGTCCCCTGACCTAAACATCATCGAAAATCTGTGGATGGACCTCAAGAGAGCAGTGCATGCAAGATGGCCCAAGAATCTCACAGAGCTGGAAACCTTTTGCAAGGAAGAATGGGCGAAAATCCCCCAAACAAGAATTGAAAGACTCTTAGCTGGCTGCAGAAAGCGTTTACAAGCTGTGATACTTGCCAAAGGGGGTGTTACTAAGTACTGACCATGCAGGGTTCCCAAACTTTTGCTTCGGGCCCGTTTTCTTTTTTGTTGTTTTGAAACTGTAAAAGATGGAAATAAAAAAAAGTAATCTTAAGATATTAAAGAGATGTGTCATCTTTAACTTTATGCCTTTTGGAAATCAGGTCATCTTTTACTCGCTTAGCTATTCCCAGTAACAGAAATTTTGACCGGGTGCCCAAACTTTTACATACCACTGTATGTCAGGATGCTGTTCATCGATTATAGTTCAGCATTTACTACCATCATTCCCACAATCCTGAATGAGAAGTTGCAGAACCTGGGCCTCTGTACCTCCCTCTGTAATTGGATCCTTGACGACCTAACTGGAAGACAACAATCTGTGCGGATTGGTGATAACATCTCCTCACTGACGATCAACGCTAGTGCATCTCAGAGGTGTGTGCTTAGCCCACTGCTCTACTCTCTATATACCCATGACTGTGTGGCTAGGCATAGCTCAAATATCATCTATAGATTTGCTGACGTACAGGAGTGAGATATGCCAACTAGTGGAGTGATGCCGCAGCAACAACCTGGCACTCAACGTCAGATGAAAATGCTGATTGTGGACTTCAGGAAGGGTAAGATGAAGGAACATATACCAATCCTCATAGAGGGATCAGAAGTGGAGAGAGTGAGGAGTTTCAAGTTCTTGGGTGTCAAGATCTCTGAGGATCTAATCTAGTCCCAACATATCAATGTAATTATGAAGAAGGCAAGACCATGGCTAAACTTCATTAGGAGTTTGAGGAGATTTGGTATTTCAACAAATACACTCAAAAACTTCTATAGATGTACCATGGAGAGCATTCTGACAGGCTGCATCACCATCTGGTATGGGGGGGGGGCTGCTCTACAGGACTGAATGAAGTTGCAGAGGGTTGTAAATTTAGTCAGCTCCATCTTGGGTACTAGCCTACAAAGTACCTAGGACATCTTCAAAGAGCGGTGCCTCAGAAAAGCAGCGTCCATTATTAAGGACCCCCAGCACCCAGAGTATGCCCTTCTCTCACTGTTACGATGGGACAGGAGGTAGAGAAGCCTGGAGGCGCACATTTAGCGATTCAAGAACAGTTTCTTCCCCTTTGCCATCCGATTCCTAAATGGATATTGAACCCTTGGACACTACCTCACATTTTTTAATATATAGTATGTTTTTTGCACGATTTCTAATCAATTCAATATATATATATATGTAGTATAAAGTATTCTGAATAAGATTTACTTATCATTTTAATTTTTTTCTTCTATATGTATTGCATTGAACTGCTGCTGCGAAGTTAACAAATTTCACGTCACATGCCGGTGATAATAAATCTGAATAAAGTCAATTTCTATTGATCAGTGTTTTTAAAAAAAAGCCAAATTAAATCCACTGTGATTCACTGTTGTAAAGCAATAAAACATGAAAACTTCCAAGAGGGGAGAATACTTTTTTTAAAGGAATCGTAGGTGCAATTACGAATAAAACATAGCAGCACCTCTACTTAGAAGTTTGCAAAAACTCGGCATGACATTAAATACTTTGACAAACCTCTGTAGATGTGGAGTGTATATTGACTGGTTGCATCACAGTCTGATATAGAAACACCAATACCTTTGAATTGAAAATCTTACCAAAAGTAGTGGATGCAGCCCAATCCATCATAAAGCTCTCCTTTCCATTGTTGCTGCCATTAGGTAGGTACAGGAGCTTCAGCACTCGCACCACCAGGTTCAGTAACAGTTATTACCCCTCAACAACCAGGCTCTTGAACAAGTGTGAATACCTTCATTCAACTTCACTTACCAAAAAATAAGCTGTTCCCACAACCTATATACTCTCTTCATCTCCTGTTCTCTGTTGTTTATTTATTACTATTTTCTCTCATGCATTTGCACATTTTGTCTTTTGCACATTGGCTGTTGGTCCAATCTGTTACATGTGGTCTTTCATTGATTCTATTTTGGTTCTTGGATTTATTGAGCATGCCTGCAAGAAAATAAATCTCAGGGTTGTATATAGTGATATGTATGTACTTTGATAATAAATTAACTTTGAATTGAAATCTTGAGTGAAATACTGGAGGAACTGAGCAAGTTAGGCAGCATCTATGGAGGGGAATAAAGTTCAAAGTAAATTTATTATTATAGTGATATATGTTACCATATATGACTCTGAGTTTTTCTTGTGGGTATTCACCGTAGGATAAAGAAATACAATAGAATCAATGAAAAATTACACAAAGACTGACAACCAATGTGCAAAAAAGATCATCTATGCAAATACTAATAATGATAATAGGTAATTCTACCAAGAACATGAGTTGTAAAGTCTTTGAAAGTGAGTCTGTAGGTTATGGTGTCAGTTCAGATTTGAGGTGAATGAAGTTATCCACAATGACCTAAAATATTAGCTGTCCTCTTCCCTTGCCATGTGCTATTTGACTGAGTTCCTCCAGTATTTTGTTTGTTGTCCCCTAATAGAGTATCTGCAGTCTGTTGTCTCCTCTGTGAATATTACACTCTACCAGCTTCTCTTGATTTGCCTTAGTGCATAACTCTATTACTTTCCTGCTGTCAGTGCTTGTCGGAGAGGGTAAACTAATCAGAAGTCCCTGCTGTTGCAGAGACGAGATCAATGTTCCTATCCTTGAGCATGGTGGTACATGCTTTCAGGCTTTTCTACCTTCTGCCCAGTGGAAGAAGAGAGAACGTCAGGGGGCTTTGATTATTTTGTCTGCTTTACTAAGACAGAGGGAAGTATCGGGGTCCATGGTAGGAAGTTGGTTTCTGTGTTATGCTGAGCTCTGCCCACAACTCTGTAGTTTTTTTTGTGATTGCAGGCAGGGCAATTGTCACACTGTGAGGCATCTAGATAAGATGCTTTCTCTGGTGCATTGATTAAAAATTGGTAAGGGTTGTTACATGTGCATGGAGCAAGAACAGCAACAGTAGTGTGATTAAGTTTTTACTGAGTCATGTTAGTAACAGTAAGTGCTGGGCAACTTGTAGTGTGGGTGCTACAAATTGAGCCTGCCGAGACACAAAAAGTGCACTCAAAAGCCTATGCCAAAAGTGCGCGACTCCCATGTGTAGGAAGCCCAGTCGATTCACCATGTGATTAAGCAGTTGCATGCACACGTCGCATTCGCGCAGTCAATCCAATATTGTTGAAGGGTTAATAGGACACACCAATTTTTTTTTAGCCTCCTGAGGAAGTGAGGATGAAATATTCTTCCTGTATTCCCATCACTTGGAGATTCTACCATTAACCTACCTGCTAGTGTAAACTAACCTATCTAGTCACACGTATGTAGAAGGGAACTGCACGATCTGGAAAACATCCATGGTCATGGAGAAGATGCTGAATTCACATAGCTTCATTTTTGTACCAGCTACTCTGCAGTGTGGTTCCTATCTGAACGATTTTGTCTCTTTTATTTTCAAATTATTAAACCTGTTTTTGTCATTATGCTTAGCAACACAAATATTGTATTTGCTCACATCTATTTCATACTGCATCTTCCTTTATAAATGTGATCATTATATACTATATTGAGACTGAAACTGTCATGTTTGGCAGATATTTAATAGAAAAGGATTCATAATGAATATGAAAGCAACATCCTACATAAAGTGAGCCAACTGTAAAGTATTTATGCATTCAGAATTTTAGTTTACTGAATTAAAATGCATCAAGGTAGAACTGGGTTACAGCAAAATACAGTATTAATGATGCTTGTTTCCAGCAATTATACATATTATGCTATATGAACAGAAACTGGTAGACGTTTTCAGATCAGGCAGCTTTGGTGAAGAGAGAAACAGCATTCTGGAGCAGCATTCTTTTTCAGATTTCCCACACCTGCTGTGTTTTGCTTTTGGTAGCCTCAGTAATGGAACTGTCAGCAGTGTCTCAAGGAATACTATACTTGTGGTTGAATTGAGCAAGCTTTGCAGATTTCATAATGACAGTATAGAATTTTCACATCACAGGACTTGTCCTGTTAAACCTGCCTTAGAAATTGATAAGCAGAACTGACTGAAGTTCAGTACCTGGTATTACTTCAAACCTATGATTGCAAAGAGCTTTCTGTACATTAATAAACCTTAGATGTATATTGATCCCCAGATATGTGGAAAAATTTACAAAGATTCATGACCAGAAATGTGCTAAATTTTATTAGAAATATTGATTCTTTTGTCATGTGCCTCCAAAGTACCCCGAAACCACATCCTTAATAATGTAATTTAACATCGTCCCAACCTGAGTTTAGGCTAACTGGCCTATTCTGCCTCCCTCCCTTCTTGAATAGCGGAATAGCAATTGCAGTTTTCCAGTCCTCTGGAACTATGCCAGATTCTATTGATTCTTGAAAGATCATTTCTGATGTCTCCACAATTTCTTCAGCTACCTCTTTTAGAACCCTGGCATATAGTCCATTATGTCTAGGTGACTTATGTACCTTCAGCCCTTTCAGATTCCCAAGTGCCATTTCCAGAATAATAGTAACTGTATTCACTTCTACCCCTTGACACACTCGAACTTCCAGAATACTACCAGAGTGTTCCACAGAGAAGACTGATGCAAAATACTTACTCAGTTTCCCCGCCATTTCCTTGTCCCCATTACTCTCTTTCCAGCATCATTTTCCAGAGTTCCAATATCTACTCTTGCCTCTCTTTTACTCTTGTACATCTAAAAAATATTGGTAAAGTTTGGTATCATCTTGCGGCACTTCAACAGGTAGGTAGTTATCTCGGTTTCCTTGATGTTACTGTTATGTTTTGTAAGGCCAAAACATGAAACTAATTGAAAGCAAAAACAGAGCCAAGAATGCATGTCTTCATTCTGTTTTTACTTTAATTGAGGTGCGCACTTATGAAGTGATGGCGTAATGATGTATGCCGTTCACATTTTTACATATATCCTGTAATGAATTATTTAAACAGCAAAGAATGCTTAATAAATTCACAGCATTACTCAACTATTACTGAAATATTAAATAACACAAGGCAGCATAATTTTAAGGTGATTTGAGTAAATTACAGGGGAGATGTCAGTGTTCTTTACACTGTGGTAGGTGTGTGGAGTGTCTTGCTGGGGTTATGGTAGAGGCAGATACATTAGGGGCATTTAAGAGACTCTTAGGCACTTTGATAGAAAAATTGAGAGTTATGTATGAGAGAAGGCTTATCTTGGAGTAGATTAAAAGGTTAGCACCACATGATGGACCAAAGGGCCTGTGTTGTACTGTGATGTTCTACATTCTATTGAATTGAGGATAGGAAGGTGGGAGGAGAAGATGGCGACGCAACGCAACGCGTGCAGCCTCTCCGGTGAAATGATATCGTATTTGTTAAATAGGGGGCCATGCACAATTCTGATTTGATGGTGTTATGTATCCCGTAACTGGGTTGTCAAACCAGCAGAAATGGATCACTCAGTTGGAGTCTGGATTACTAGAACTAAGAAAGTTTTATTAAAGAAACAAGCAACACAGTACTCTAATCAAAAAGATAAATGCAACAGTTCAGCAATGATAAACATACATGTACACAGAATTAAGATAACAGGATCAATCAAACTCTATCGTTGTCTAGGGGTAAATGACCAGTTTCAAAGTGACGCAAAGTTCAGTTCAATTTAGTTCAGTTCAGTTCGCATTAATCGCTGCCGTGGCGATTGACAGTGGGGGGAAGGAGAGAGAGAGCAAAACGAATGAATATTCAAGGCTTCCACACAGACCTTCGCAGTCAGCTGTCGGGCGAGTCCTTTGTGATGTCATCTGAGGTCACCGACCGTGACCCCTCTGTTTCCAGATACGATCGTTTCTCTGCGGTGAACCTAGCACCCAGGCAAGGGTGGACACACACCCAGGTTCCCGCCGATCGTGCCTTTCCACCCTGTGCGTCTATGGCCCGGTACTTCCCACCGACTTGTGAGAGACGCACCGCTTCCAGGGTCTTGTTACCTCGGGTGTCGTGTGTGTCTTGCCTTAGCGAACCTGTCCCTTTTTATCCCCCTGCTGGGGTATCGCCTGTCCATCACTTCAAACAGTTTAGGGTTCAAAGGGGGAGCCGATCTTGATAGCTCTCCTTCCCCTTCATTAACATCTCCAAGTGCTGCTCCATTGTTTTCCTTATCTCTGTCTCTCCTGAAGACAGGTGGCAGACCAACTGCTGATTCCATTGGTGCCAGCACAGGACAGCTACATCGTAATCTATGTGTATTCTTGTCACACTTCCCCCCTTTAAGGATTTTTGCCGGGGGTAAAAATTACAAACATGAATACATTATTTGATACACACAAATACACATCTTTATCAGCTATTTGGCTAATACAGCGAGTTTGAAGTTGTCAACACCTGACAGACAGTCAGCCATCACATTTTCTGTTCCTTTTATATGTGTTGTTAATAATCCCTTAGACCAGGCTCCAACTTGGCAAACTTCATAGTAGCCAAAAACACTGATGAATTGCGATCAATGTAACCTCTCATTGGGTTTCGTCCCGGACCACAATAACAAGGGTCGTCCCATTCCGACTTAGTTTTCTGTCGCAAGGGCTTAGTAGGAGGGGGAGGGGTAGTAACCGCAGAGTTATTGCAAAACTCCCTACAGTACCCCACCATCTCCAAGAGCCTTCTGAGGGTCCTCTTGTCTGTCGGGGTTGGGATGTCAGCGATAGCCTGCACTGTAGCTTGCATCGCTGCCAGCTGCCCGTGTCACCAAAATTCCCAGGTAAGTGACCTTCGTGTGGCCGAACTCATTTTTTTCAAGGTTCACTATCAAGCTGGCTTCAGACAGCCGTATTACATCGCCAGTACACACCTCCGTGTTCGTCAGCCCTTTTGTCACCGAATTACTCATTCTATATGGGTGTTGCCCGCTAGGCTAACCTAGTGTAACAAGCACCACCCAATGTCCCAGTTCTTTGCATCGCCTCGGGACAATCAAACACACGTGTGCGAGTTGTTTAATTACTTCTCCTAAAGAGTCGCTTTGTTCGGGGATTAATGGAGAGACCTTATCAGCAGAGCTGGCCAAAACAATAGCCTTCTCCCATCTGGTCGATACCATACTCATCTTTTCAAAATGGTTTTTTTGTCTTATCAGGGGGCCCCTAGCTTCATTGATTTCCGTGCTAACACTGACTAGGTTTGTTAGCATATCAAAAGCCTGTGACCGTCTCAGTTCGCGCCGGCCATAATCAATAACATCCTTTCTCCGGTGCAGCCGGTAAACCTCTTTCATGATTCCACCAACTGTTCCCTCCAGTACCGCAAAATGTCCACCGGGGGATACCTTGGGGGCCAGGTTAAAAACCTTATCCCCATAACTCTTTTGCACCACCCCCCATTCCTCATCTGCGGGTACGGTACTTGGCTTCCCTTTCTTCCTTAGCACTTCCTCCTCCACACAATAGCCTACTAGTTCCCTTGTTAAGTCTGTGTCAGAGAGAGCTGTCTCTGCCAAAACCATCAGAAACGTCTCAGCTAAATTTACTACCGCAGTCCCGTGATGAACCTGTGAGTCCATGGGCGGGGCCTCAATGCTGGCAGGCTGACCTGTTAATCTCACTGCTTCGAACACGATTCCCCCGGCGAGGTCATTACCGAGCAAGACTTCCACGCCTTTCATCGGTAATTCGGACCTCACTCCGATCGTGACTAGTCCAGAGACCAGGTTGCTTTGTAAGTGTATCTGGTGCAAAGGGACGGCTTCCGTCCCTTTTCCAATGCCTTTGATCTTGACTTCCCCAGTCTGGGTCTCTGAGCTAAACTCTAATACAACCTTCAGTATCAGTGACTGACATGCTCCCGTGTCTCTCCAGATCCGCACTGGAACTGGTTTTAACCCCTCCTTCACTGACACCAATCCGGCTGAGATAAACCTCTCGCGCCCTTCCTGAACTTTGGCAGACCTGTCCTGTCCTAGCGGTTCGTTTACCAGCTCGATACAGTCAGTCAAAATCGCCGTTTTCCCTTTTCCCGTCTCCTTCTTTGGGGCAAAGCACCTGGACGCAAAGTGTCCGACTTTCCCGCAATTATAACAGACGACCCCAGGAGACTTCCTACCAGACTGCTCCCGGTCTACCTTATCCTTCTCACTAGTCCCCGGCTTACTTTCTGACTTTTCTGGCGGACTCTCCCCGCCGTCCTGACTACCCTTCTGGTAGCCTTTACTCGGGGCAAACTTCATTTTATGCGTCAACGCATACTCATCCGCTAACTTAGCAGTTGTGGCTAACGTGGCTGCCTTTTTCTCATCTAGGTAGGGTCTCATACCCTCAGGGACACAACCTTTAAACTGCTCAATCAGGATCAGCTGTAGCAGTCTGTCATAATCCCCCTCTACCCCCTTCGAGGTGCACCAATGCTCACAATATGTCTGCATCTCACGGGCAAACTCTAAATACGTGCGGTCCCACTGCTTCCTTGCATTCCGGAACCTCTGCCGGTATGCCTCCGGGATCAACTCATAAATCCTGAGGATGGCCTCCTTCACCACCTCATACTTCTGGGCATCTTCCGTGGACAAAGCTGAGTAAGCTTCTTGGGCTTTCCCTTTCAGTACACTCTGAAGCAAAACAACCCACTTATCCCTTGGCCAGTCCTGACTTGTAGCAACTTTTTCGAAAAGGAGAAAGTACCGATCCACGTCGGTATTGTCAAATAGGGGAACCAGCCTATCCTGGGTCGCCCGGAACCCTCCACCTTGGTTCGGCACGGGCCCCTGCTCTGCCCTTATCTTTAACTTCTCCAGCTCGAATTTCCTTTCCCTCTGTCTCTCCTCTCGCTCCAGCTGTCTCTCTGTCTCTCTGTCTCTCTGTCTCTCTGTCTCTCTGTCTCTCTGTCTCTCTGTCTCTCTGTCTCTCTGTCTCTCTGTCTCTCTGTCTCTCTGTCTCTCTGTCTCTCTGTCTCTCTGTCTCTCTGTCTCTCTGTCTCTCTGTCTCTCTGTCTCTCTGTCTCTCTGTCTCTCTGTCTCTCTGTCTCTCTGTCTCTCTGTCTCTTTCTCCTGCCTTTCTAACTGCTTCTCTTCGTGTTCTAACTGCCGTACCCGGAACTCGTGCTCGAGTCTCAGTTTTTCAAGCTGCACCTGTACCGCGTCTCCAGCAGGTTTTTCAATAGACACCACCTCCAGCTCGCCTTGGGGAAACACACCTTTAGATACATAGTGCTCTACGATAGCTCTGTGTATCTCCTCTCTCCTCATTGTCGACTTCCCCTTAGCAAGATTCAACCGTTTGGCCACAGCTACCAATTCCGATTTCCTGGCATCCTCTAATGCCTCCAAGGTCGGCACCTTTATAATTTCCTCAGCCTCCATTTCTGCTGTTTGTCTTTTCTTTCTTTCGGGAATTTTGACCCAATCAATTTACTCCGTCCCAAATTTAGCGTTCAAAATCGCGGACGAGAACCCCACTTATGTTACGTATCCCGTAACTGGGTTGTCAAACCAGCAGAAATGGATCACTCAGTTGGAGTCTGGATTACTAGAACTAAGAAAGTTTTATTAAAGAAACAAGCAACACAGTACGCTAATCAAAAGGATAATAAATGCAACAGTTCAGCAATGATAAACATGTACACAGAATTAAGATAACAGGATCAATCAAGCTCTATCGTTGTCTAGGGGTAAATGACCAGTTTCAAAGTGACGCAAAGTTCAGTTCAATTTAGTTCAGTTCAGTTCACAGTAATCGCTGCCGTGGCGATGGACAGTGTGGGGGAAGGAGAGAGAGAGCAAAACGAACGAATATTCAAAGCTTCCACACAGACCTTCGCAGTCAGCTGTCAGGTGAGTCCTTTGTGATGCCATCAGAGGTCACTGACCGTGACCCCTTCGTTTCCAGATACGATCGTTTCTCTGCGGTGAACCCAGCACCCAGGCAAGGGTGGACACACACCAGGTTCCCGCCGAGCGTGCCTTTCCACCCTGTGCGTCTATGGCCCGGTACTTCCCACCGACTTGTGAGAGACGCACCGCTTCCAGGGTCTTGTTACCTCGGGTGTCGTGTGTGTCTTGCCTTAGCGAACCTGTCCCTTTTTATCCCCCTGCTGGGGTATCACCTGTCCATCACTTCAAACAGTTCAGGGTTCAAAGGGGGAGCCGATCTTGACAGCTCTCCTTCCCCTTCATTAACATCTCCAAGTGCTGCTCCATTTTTTTCCTTATCTCTCTCTCTCTCCTGAAGACAGGTGGCAGACCAACTGCTGATTCCACTGGTGCCAGCACAGGACAGCTACATCGTAATCTATGTGTATTCTTGTCACAATGGAGACAGCCGTGAAAAGCACGGAGGAACATCTGGAGAAACTTCTGAAATGCCCTGTTCACTGCTGTTGCTACTGTGCGATTGAGAATCTCCGGAGGGAAGGGCCCAAATCCTCGGTTTTGCCTGCTGCTGGCGGCCGGGGTTGGGGTCGAAGTGCTCGGCAGAGATGGTGCTCGGTGTCGGAGGCTCGAAGTTTTTGGACGACTCAGAGTCGGATTGTGGTCGGGCATGGCAGGGAGAGTTTTTTTCCTTCTCCTGTCTACGTGAGATGTGGGACTTTCGAGAGACTTTGAACTTTTTTTTACCGTGCCCATGGCCTGTTCTTTATCAAGTTACGGTATTGCTTGCACTGTTGTAACTATATGTTATAATTATGTGGTTTTTGTCAGTTTTTCAGTCTTGGTCTGTCTTGTGTTTCTGTGATACCACACTGGAGGAATATTGTATCATTTCTTAATGCATGCATTACTAAATGACAATAAAAGAGGACTGCGTGTCCTCATAATCTAAAAAAAATGTTGTGGATCATTGAAATTCTAAGCAAGCTTGAAGCTTTTTTGAGATATACAGGACCATGTGCTTCAATGAAGGGTCTCAGCTTGAAACATCGACGGTTTGCTCTTTTTGTTAGATGCTGCCTGGCCTGCTATGTTCCACCAGCATTTTGTGTATGTTGCTTTGACAGAATGATTTTTCAAGTGAACAAATCAAATGAGTCACAGAATTAGTGTAGATATGAAACATTATTTGAGCTACTTTTAATCCAATAAGATGAGCTAAATACTTTCAAAGCTTGCATCATTCAGGTCTTGCTCACTTTGTATATGCTGGACTTGTGTATAGCCTGTACTTAACAAGTGTTTGAGGGATTGGTGGGATAAATTTGCTGGTTGCTGTGGGCTCAGTTTGTAGTTGTGCTTCTATCGGTCTTGCAAATAGGTTTCTGTTCTTAATTCAAACAATCATAAGCTGAGGTTCTGATAGTTATCCCCTATTTTTTTTTAGGCATCTGTTAGTCTTGCGAGACTATGGATCTGTGCCTGGAATGTCTTCACTCTCCAGGGCGCAGGCCTGGGCAAGGTTGTATGGAAGACCGGCAGTTGCCCATGCTGCAAGTCTCCCCTCTCCACGACACCGATATTGTCCAAGGGAAGGGCAAGGGCTGATACAGCTTGGCACTAGTGTCATCGCGGAGCATTGTATCATTAAGTGCCTTGCTCAAGGGCACAACACGCTGCCTCAGCTGGGTCTCGAACCCACGACCTTTAGGTCGTTAGTCGAGTGCCTTAACCACTTGGCCACTATTAAGCAGTCACAAATGAGATTGCGTCTATCTCCAGAAATCCTGCTACAGTAAACTCAGATAAATAGTATCTGATTGTTTGGAAATCCAAGTTATTTGGTATCTTGCTCATTGAACCTCTGTTTATTTTATTTTATAGATGTAGTACAGAATAGGTCCTTCTGGCCCTTCAAGTCACATTGCCCAGCAACTCCTAACCAATCCAGATTTAACCCTAACCCGATCACAGGATAATTTATGATGACAAATTAACTATTAACTGGTACGTCTTTGGACTGTGTGATGAAACTGGAGCACCAGTAGAAGACCCATGCATTCCATGGGGAGATCATACAAGCTCCTTACAGAGGGTGCAGGGATTGAACGCGGGCACCCTGAGCTGAAATAGTGTTGTGGCAACTGCACGCTACAGTGAAGCACAATTTTATAAACTCCCTAGAGAAAGCGGCGGGAATTGAACCTGAGCCACTGATGCTCTAATAGCATTATGTTAATCTCTACACTACCATGACAACCCATGTTTCCTATACTCTGTTACGAGAATACACATAAAATTAAGATGTTTGCTGGCCTGGGCTAGCATCAGTGGCATCAGCAGTTGGTCTGCCACCTGCCCTCAGGGGAAGGAGAGATAAGGAACAATGGAGCAGCGTCTGGAGATGTGTAATGAAGGGATGTGGGAGGGAGAGCTGTCTGGAGCGGCTCCCCCCCTTTGAACCCTGAACTGTTTGAAGTGATGGACAGGCGATACCCCAGCAGGGGGATAAAAAGGGACAGGTTCGCTAAGACGGACACGCCACCCGAGGTAACGAGACCCTGGAAGCGGTGCGCCTCTCATGAGTGGTGAGAAGTATCGGACAACGCACAGGGTGGAAAGGTACGATCAGCGGGAACCTGGTGTGTGTCCGCCCTTGCCTGGGTGCCGGGTTCACTGCAGAGGATCGACCGCATCTGGAGGAGGGGTCACAGTCGGTGACCTCAGGTGACATCACCAAGGACCCGCCCAAAAGCTGTTTGTGAGCCATCTCGCTGGTCTGTGAGCCATCTTGCTGGTCTGTGAGTGAAGCCGTTCTGAATGATGAGTTGTTCCTATTCTATCTCTCTCTTCCCCCACGTTGTCCACCGCCATGGCAACGATTACTGCGAACTGAACTACTAAACTGGACTGAACTTTGAGTCATTTTGAAATTGGTCATTTACCCCTAGACAACGATAGAGCTTGATTGATGCTGTTATCTTAATTCTGTACACATGTGTGTTTATCATCACTGAACTGTTGCATTTATTATCCTTTCGATTACTGTGTTGCTTGTTTCTGTAATAAAACTTTCTTAGTTCTAGTACTCCAGACTCCAACTGAGTGATCCATTTCTGCTGGTTTGGCAACCCAGTTACGGGGTACGTAACAACTCCAATTAAAGTTACTGGTTTTACTGGAAATCTCGGCATATCATTGTCCACAGTTGAATATTTGCAATCAAGGAAGTTATGAATTGATGAGGTCTACATGATAGGCTGATCCAGAACAGCAGGTCACATAAGATGAAGGACAATCTACCCAATTTTTTACAAAATTGGCTTGGTGAAATGAGTCAGAGGATAGAAGTGGAGGGTTGTTTTTTTTTATATAATGGAGGCCTTTGAGCTGTAGCGTGCCACAAGGAATCAGTGCTGGCTTCCCTTTGGTTTGCCATGTACATTAATTATTTGGATGAAAATGAAAGTGCACTGACAGTAACCAAATGCAGTAATGAGACTAGTTCAGGAAGGAGCCCTGGTTGGTATGGATGAGTTGGACTAAAGAGCCTGGTTCTGTACTGTGACTTTAATAATAGTGCACTTTAGATTTTTACTCAGCAAAAATCAAAGATAAATTTAATCTATAAGACCGCAGTACAATGTCAAGAACTATTATGATGCATGTATGAAAGATTAGATAGTGCTTGACTTTGAAATGGCTTTCACTTTCTCTCATATTTGATAATAAACAGTTAAACCCCAAACTTATTTGTGTTTAAATTCTGGAGGTAGTTTTTGCTTCTGTCATTACAAATCCATAATTTTGTATTGTTATTGTGTTTATATTAAGGTATATATATTTAGATACAAATATATCAATATTTCCATTCCCCTGGAGCTGCTTTAATAACATTTTTGTAACCACATAATGGGGCTGACTTGTAATGGAGAAACTAATTTGTTACAATTTACCTGTTTAGTTTTTGTGTTTTTTGTCGTTTTAATTTTAATAGCTGTTATGGAACCTGATGGTATGGGATGATAGTGGAACGCAAAATGCAATCTTAATTCTTAGAATGATTTGTGAGCGTGCCACAGAGATCCAGAAAGACCTATATCAAAGATTATACCAAAGTTTTTGATAAGCTTTGAAGAGCTTGTGGCACTTAGACATTGATGAGAAAGATATCAGAGTCATTAGGAATTTGTGTTGGGAAAATGACAAGAAATTTCGTCCAGATTAAGGGGGAAGTCAGACAGGGTCGTGTTCTCTCGCCCAACCTATTCAACCTTTATAGCAAGAAGATTCTAAGAGAAATTGGGAGTATTCCAGGCATGATAATTGGTGATTACAATTTGAACAATCTATGATAAGCAGATGACACAGTGCTGATGGAGCTTCTCTTTAGAAGTGTCTAAGGAATACTGGATAAAGTTATTAAAGTGCAAAGAGAGGATTGACCATCAACTACAAGAAGACTGAATGCGTGGTTGTCACAAAGAAGAAAGAAATACAGAAATGTGAACTGAAAGGGGGCAATGAAACAATTAAATGAACATGGAAGTTCAAGTACTTGGGGAGTACGATAGCAGATATTGAAATTAGGAGATTGGGGTTGCTAAATGCACACTTGTACAAGATACTGAAGAATAACAATTTCTATGGGTATGAAACTCATTGTTGCAGTGTTAGGTTTATTACACATTAACATGGAAGCAACTATATTGGACAATATCAAAGCAAAATGAAGCAAGACTGGCTGCAGAAATGTTTTTGAGAAGAGTGATGAAAATATTGTGGAAGGACAGAGTAACAAATGATGTGTTGTGAAAAGCTGGAATAAGAGGAGAGCTGATATCATCAATCAGGAAACGGCAGCTGGAATTTCTGGGGCATGTTCAAGCTTCTCTTTCCTCAGAACATCTTGCAGTGATGGGAAAATTGATGGAAGAACAAGTCGCAGTCATCGACGCATGACATTCATGAGTTACATCAAGGGATGGACAAGCAAAAGTTTGGAACAGCTTATTAAAACTTCAGATTTAAAGACAGATGGAAGGTCATTGTGCAAGTCATATGATACAGCAAATAATGAATGGTGTCAGATTTGCTTCTGTAACTCCTGCACAATGGTATCTATGTTATGTACTCAAAGCTAAGGGGAACACCATTAGTTGATCCTTTGCCCAAGGCTAGACTTTGCTACTTGTTCGCAGGCAAATGCAAGTTGTTGGCACCAGAACTTGCTGTGCTTTCAGCCACTTAATGCAGGTTTTTAAAAATATAACAATGGCTATTTGGATCTGTGAGAACAGCATTAATAACTCTGTAACCCTCAAGTCAACTGAGGGATTGTTGCTGAGTTGCATGAATTTTGAAGTATCAAGAGACATATGCGATAGTGTAACATTAGCATCTTCCACATATTGAGAAATTGTGTAGATTTGTCCAAAACAGAAACAGCAGTGCAAATTCATTCCAGCTAATTGCTGCCCAGTTGGTCTACACCGAATTCCCTGTATCACTTTTTAAAAAAAATATTGACAGTGCTGTTGTAGCATTTAAAAATCCTGTATAGATTCATGACTTTACCAGGACTACTGCCCTCTTAGTCCAAAAAAGTGACAGCGATGCCTTTGATACCTTTTTTGTCAGGTGTGGCATCAAGTTGCACTGGTAAGAGGGCATCAAGGGCAAAATCTCTCCATTGATTGCAGTCATACCTTTACACTAAGATGGTTCAGAGTCTGGCATTCCAACAAATGAAGGCCTTAACTAACACAGTAAAAGCTGAAGGATCTCAGCAGGTTAGGCAGCATCTGTAGAGGGATGTAGACACTTGATGTTTCAAGTTGAGACTCTTTATCTGGACTGGAAGATAGAGGGAAGATGGCCTCTATAAAAAGGAGGAGGGAAGTGATGGAGCAAGATCTGGCAGGTTGATAGGTGGATCCAGGTGAGGAAGAGTTGATAGACAGATGAAGGAGGGGAAAGTAGAAGTACTGGCAGAAACTGGGAAATGATAGGTGGAGGCAGCTAAGGGCTGCAGGTGATGGAATCTGATAGAAGGAATTGGAGGATGGAATCAAACTTATTTTACTTTGTCTCATTTGGAGATACAGCCTGGTACAGGCCCAATGAGCTGCACTGCCCGGCAACCCACTTATTTAACCCTAGCATAATCACAGGATAACTTGCAATGACCAATTAACCTACTTACTGCTATGTCTTTAGACTGAGGGAGGAAAGTGGCACACTTGGAGGAAGCCCACATTCTCACAGGAACGTCATACAAACTTCTTGGAGGATGCTGAAATTGAACTCCAAGCTCCGATTCCCCGAGCTGCAATAGCATCACGCGAAACCTCAAAGCTACAGTGGAGCCAGGTGGGCAATGGTCAGGGGGAGGGGAGTGGACCCAGTGAGAAGTGTGTATGGGTTATGAGCAGGGTGCTGATCAGATGGCAAGGGCATGGGAGGGGTCAGTTACTTCATGCCAATCACGGTGATGGGGGTATGTAGTTCAGGTGGAGAGAGAAAGGGGCAGAGGGTTAGCAGTCACTGGTTGTTGGAGAATTCAATGTTCTGCAAGGTTGTGATGTTCTTTCACCTATGTTTGGCCTTACCTTGGCACTAGAGGAGGCTAAGGACAAGACAGGCCATTGTGGGAAAGGGCAAGATAATCAAAATGGCTGGCAGCTGGGAGGTACAGCAAGCGCAGCAGATTTAGCAAGATGGTTGGCCAGTGTGTGTCTGATCTCACTGATGTAGAGGAGATGACATTGACAGAACTAGATGTAATAAATAACATTGTCACCTAAAACACAAACTTCTATAGATGTACTGTGGAGAATATTCTGACAAGCTGCATCACTGGTGTGGGGTGGCGGGGTGGTGGCTACTGCATAGGATTGAAAGAAGCTATAGAAAGATGTGAAACTAGTCAGCTTCATCTTGGGTACTAGACTCTGTAATATCCAAGATATCTTCAAGGATCGATGCTTCAGAAAGACGGCGTCCATTATTAAGGACCACCATCACCCAGGACATGCCCTCTTCTCACTGTTACCATAAGGAAGGAGGTATATACATATAATTAATTTCTGTTTTGCACTATTTTAAATTTAACTATTTAATATACATGTTTTTCTCATCCCATATGGCTGGTGCGTATGTGCATTTCTCCCTCAATCTCTGGTCCTCTACCAGAGGCCTGGGGGTTTGAGGGTTTGGCACAGTATCTTTGTTGTTCCGAGTAATGCGCTCTTCTGGAATGAGATCTCAGATGTTGTTCCCGGGATTTGTTCGAGCCGCTCTGCCAGTCCAGCTGTCACAGATCCATGTGCTCCTATCACCACCAGGATTACTCTGACTTTAACCTTCCACATCCTTTCTGTCTGCTCTGTCAAGCCATGGTATTTCTCCAGCTTCTTATGTTCTTTCTTCCTGATGTTACTGTCATTTGGGATTGCCATATCCATTGTTAATGCTTTCTTCTCTTCCTTGTCCAGTATTACTATTATTTGGTTGGCCAGTATCTGCCTATCAGACTGTATTTGGAAATCCCACAGATCTTAGTTCAGTCATTCTCTACTGTCTTCTCTGGTGTTTCCCATTTGGACTTGGGAGTGTCCAATCCATTCTCAGTGCAGATGTTCCTGTACAAAATTTTTGCAGCTTTGACTTTTTGTTCAGTGTATGCTGTCCTTACCTGGATTTTGTACCCTGCTACTATCCACTGGATGGTTTCAGCAGATTCCTTGCACAGTCTGCATTTTGGGTTTTATCTGGTGTGATAAACGCCTATTTCTTTTGCTCTTGTTCTCAGTGCCTGTTCTTGTGCAGCCATGAGCAATGCCTCTGTGCGGTCACTCAGCCTGCCATTTCCAGCTATTGGCGGGATTTTTACATCAGCCACTTCTGATATAGACAATAGGTGCAGGAGTAGGCCATTCGGCCCTTTGAGCCAGCACCGCCATTCACTGTGATCATGGCTGATCATCCAGAATCAGTAATCCATTTCCTGCCTTATCCCCATAACCTTTGATTCTGCTATCTTTAAGAGGTCTATCCATCTCTTTCTTGAAAGCATCCAGAGACTTGGCCTCCACAACCTCCTGGGGCGATGGTACATCCCGTGCAGTGGCTTATCCTGCCATGGCCTCTGGTCCTCTGGCTCTGCTTCACACACTTCCATTTCTATATCCCCTATCTGCTGTTTGAGGTATTCTCCTAGCAGGTTGTCCTTGGGGGGCCATCTTCATGACATACTCATGGATGTTTTCCATTTCTTCAAGGACTGTGGCCTTGACACTTCTAAGACCCTGTGCTCCTTTATTCAGGCAGGTGTTGAGTTGCTCGACTTTGGATGGAATCCCCCGTGTATTATTAGTAGTTTCTGGGTCTTGATGTCAGCAGCTTCCAGTTCGTTCCTTGGCCAGCACACTGTTGCTACTGGTTATCTGATGACTGGTAGGGCAAATGTGTTGATGGCTCTGATCTTATTCTTCACATTCAGCTGGCTTTTTAGGACCTGTCTCACTTTTTGGAGGTACTTGGATGTTGCATTGTAATGTTTAGTTGACTGTATCATTTTGTGTAATAAAATGAGATGTATATGGAAACGATGACCATCTAAAGTGTTTGGGGCAGTCTAGGAAATATGGGTCATCACTTTATGATCACTTTCCTTATTTCTATTCATACTGGATTTTTTTGGATAGTACAATATTGTCTTACCCTGATGAACAACTTAAATCTTTAAATATTTGCTGGAAATTGAAATGGACTAAATTTACTAAAAGCTAATCAAGGTTGATCAGTTTAAGTGGTGCTTCTAGGACATTTCCAAATATAAAATAAAAATAAACAATAAAATAATTTTAAGTATTTCCAAGAGTGCAGTAACATGGACTGGGTGGAGGAGATGTTGATGGGGAAATGTGCTTCTAACATTTTGAAAGCAGTTGACTTGTGTTCAGTCCACTTGTTAGACTATTGGTTTCTCAAAAGGATCAGTCAAGCTATTTAAAAAAAAACAGGCAATTGGTGCACTTGTTTTTAAATTGGAAAAAGATTATAGATTATATGGTAATAATCAATTTTATGTTTGGTTGTTTACTTGAAAGTTGGTGCTAAATGTCAATTAATTTGTTTAACCGTGCTATCTTTCAGCAAATACCTACCTCTTCATGATGCAAGCACGAGGCAAGATGTTGAGGGATAATGTGAGAACTATTGGCATCTTGATTCGAGACCACTATACAAAAAGGAATAATACTCTGAATGGTACAGGTGGGCAGATTTTGTTATTGTGACACAACTGTTTAAAGAACTTGAACATCAAATTTCCCATACAGTATGTTTTTTAAAATAGAGACTGCTGCAGGTATCCAAATAATTTTACATGGTCAGAGCAGTGATGTGAAACTGCAAATGAAATGAACTAAATTTGCTCCAATTACATGACTCAAATTACAAGTTGCAAATCTTACCTTGTAACAAGGCGTGGTCACAGCCTGTTGCAGAGCTGTTGCTGAATCAGGCAAGTTAGCTCTTCCCTTGCAGCTTCCTCCTTTAACTTTCGTGTTGAGTCAGCAGTAAGAGAGGCAAATACAATGTTAGTATTCATTTCGAGAGGACAATATAAAAGCAATGATGTAAAAGAGCCTTAGTCACTCCACATTTAGAGTAATGTGAGCAGTTTTGGACTCCATTTCTAAGAAAAGATGTATTGGCATTAGAGGCTTAAAGGATTAACATATGAGGAACATTTAATGGCTTTGGCCTTATACACACTGTTTAGAAGAATAGGGAGGAGTCTCATTGAAACCTACCAAATATTGAAAGGCCAGCTGTAGGTAGAATGGATGTAGAGAGGATATTTCCTATAGTGGGGGAATCGAGGTCCAGAGGGCTCAGTCTCAGAATAGGATGTCCCTTTAAAACAGCGATGAACAGGAATTTCTTTAGGAGAGTGGTGACTCTGTGGAATTCATTGCCACAGATCAGCTGTGGATGCCAAGTCAGTGGATATATTTAAAGCGGAGTTTGATAGGTTCTTGATTAGTAAAGGTGTCAAGGATACAAGAAGGCAGGAGAATTTGGTTGAGAAGGAAAATCAGCCATGCTTGAATGCTGGAACAATCTTAATGGATCAGATGGCCTAATTCTGCTCCTATGTCTTAGTCTTTCTGCCCCAAAATCCTTTGGTAGGCTACCTTGTATTGGAAAATATAGCAGGAGTAGGCTTAGTTAGCAAAATGGCTTTGTGAAATAAGTTATTAATTTATTGTTCCTTTAGAATGTAGAACAGTACAACTGAGGAACAGGCCCTGTAGGCCACAGTGTTGTGAGCAGTATGTTGTTGAGATTAGGCCTCTTGTGGTTCTATCTCAATTCATTGGTCACTCTCCAGATATGAATCTGGATGGGAAATGTGCTCCATTCTACCAAATTCTTACTGTGTGATTGACTACTTTCAAAACATTCAAGTCAACTAATGCCTGATCCTAATGTGTCTATGATTTACAGACTTTAGAGTACTTGCTGTCATGTACACTCACACAATTCATTTGTTGTACTTGCAGTAGATATTATTAATTGACAATGTTTTCTGATCAATAAGATCAGTATTCTATTTCCTTAACTGTATCCAGTGTTGCTTTCTTTGCAAGGATGTCTGTTTTCTTTTGATAATTCCAGCATTTATTAGTTTCAAATAGTGAATGAGTAGAAATTAACTCAGGGATGTTTGCTGTTAAACAGTTTATCTTTTCAACAACCAAGAATTAACCTCCATATTATCAACAACTCCACCAATCTTCCTGTCATCCGTGAACTTGCTGATAATGTCTCCTATATCCACATCCAGGTCATTGGCACTGATTTCTGTGGAAAACCACTAGTCACAAGCATCCAATTGCAAGACTGCCCTCTACTGTCTCTCTGAATCCTAATGCCAGGTCAAGTTTGGATCCAGTTTACTCATTTACCTTGGAACCCTTCTGCTATATGGGACCTCATAAATGCCTTGCTGAGGTCCATGCAAGCTACATCTACTGCACTATTCTCATCAATACACTTTGTTACCGTCAAAAAAAATTCAGTCAGGATTTGTTCTTGAAGCCAAGTTGGCTATGAGATAAAAGGTCGTGACCCAACAGCATTAGCTATCTATTTCCCTCTACAGATACTGCCTGATCTGCTGAGTTCTTTCAGTAGTCTGCTTGATGCTGTAGATTCCAATATCTGCAATCTCCTGTATTTCCTTGATGGTTATCTGAGTCCCTACCTTTCCAAGTGATCATTTACTCTGTATGTCAGAATTATTTCCATTAAGTTTCCTTACAGGTGTGTAATTGTCAGGCTTTTCCTTGCACCATTTCCTGCAAAATGTTTGCTGTCTGGGGTTTGGGGGAGGCTGGGTGTTGGTGGTTAACCTTAATGAAATGCCTTCGTGGCCTTGCAGGCAACTATCACTAAATATTGGAGTCATAGTCAAATGGCAATGAAATGAGTCATAGGGCCCAACATATCCTTATTGACCTGTGTGCCCATCTGCACTCATCTCTCACCTAATTTGTTTGCATTAGCACCATATCATTCCATTACCTGCCTGTCCAAAGGCCTTTTAAATGTAGTAATTGTATTTTATTCCAACAGTACCTCTGGTAGCATGTTCTAGGTATCAACCACTGTGTGAGTGGTGTATTTGTATATGTGTGAGAATCAGACAAACATTTCCCTTCAAACTCTGTTTCTTTTCATTGTAAACATCTGCCCTTTTGTGTTTTTTGATACTCCTAGTATGGAAAAAAGATTTTAATCATCTGCTCTGTCCATGCTGCTTATAATCTTGTACACATCTATTAGGTCACACTCAAGTCGTCATCACTCTAGGGACAGTGAGCCCAACCTATCCAATATTTTGTATTGTTGAAGTCCTCCTACCCAGGCAACTTACTGGTGAATCTCCTCTGTTCTCTCCATTGCAGTCACCTCCTTCCTGTACTGTGATGACCAGAACTGCACACGATGGTCTGTCTGTCCTCACTGTTGGAATGTAACATCCCAACTCGTTTATTCTCTGCCTCTTATTATAACACACTTTGATTTGAAATTAGTTGTTTTGTGTCAGCAATACAATGCAAAGACACATGTACTATTCATTACAAAAATAAAGAAGTAGTGCACAAAAAACAGGAATAACAAGGTAGTGTTCATGAACCATTCAAAAATCTGATGGCAGAGGGGAAGAAGCTGTTTCTGATTTGCTGAATGTGGGTTTTCAGATTCCTTTACCACCACCTTGATTGTTAGTAACAAGAAGAGGGCATGTTCCAGATGGGGAGGGTCCTTGGTGATGGATGCCGCCTTATTGAAGCACTGCCTTTTGAAAATGCCTCAATGGTGGGGAGGGTTGTGACTGTGATGGACCTGAATG
The DNA here is from genome assembly GCF_963921235.1 of Mobula hypostoma. Lineage (NCBI taxonomy): Eukaryota > Metazoa > Chordata > Chondrichthyes > Myliobatiformes > Myliobatidae > Mobula > Mobula hypostoma. Next base: position 175,774,741 of record NC_086097.1, read on the forward strand.
AGTCAACAGCACTCTGCAGCCTGTTGCAATCCTGTGCAGTGAAACCTTTGTCCCAGGCTGTAATGCAACCAGTCAGGATGATCTCCTGTTGCATCTATAGAAATAGATATAGGTCTGAAGGCGGATAAGTCACCTGGACCCAATGGACTACACTCCAGAGTTCTGAAAGAGGTAGCAGAAGAGATTGTGGAGGCATTAGTGATCTTTCAAGAATCACTAGATTCCAGAATAGATCCAGAGGACTGGAAAATTGCAAATGTTACGCCACACTTTGAGAGAGGGAGACAAAAAAAAAGGAAATTATAGGCCAGTTAGGTTGACTTCAGTGGTTGGGAAGATGTTGGAGTCCATTATTAAGGATGTGGTTTCTGGGTACTTGGAGGTACATGATAAAATTGATCAAGGTCAACATGTATTCCTTAAGGGAAACTCTTGCTTGACAAATCTGTTGCAATTCCTTGAGGAAATAACAGGATAGACAGTGGATGTTTGTTTGGATTTGACCAGCTGCAGCACAAAAGGCTGCTAAACCAGATGAGAGCCCAAAGGCTATTATGATTAATGGAAGGGAAATATTGTAGTTCTGAGCCCAGTATTTAAGTTCATCTACCTCTGAATCCAGACTTTGAAATTCTGACACTTCTTTTGCCTTTTTTGAGATGCAAATTCCAAATTAGAATGACAATTTTTCCAAGTGACATAACCCTACAGTTGTGTTAATGTACGTAACCTTGTAGTGAAGTAGTGATTGTATGTTTACTCCCGGGTGTTTTCTCCCCCAGTTTAAGATGGTGCTACTTACTGGTTTAATCAACAACTTGCTAGTGGCTAATGAAACAAAAAAACAACTAACTGCTTCGTTATTCACACTTTTTCTGGAAATGATTGCTGCAAACAGTGGCCTGTGACTTTTCTGTTGGTGTTGAGCTGAATCGCCTATACAATCTGGCATTTTTATGGTGTGGCTGGAATCTCGCTGGGGCAGGGCAGTTGCATTATATCAGAGCTAGAGTTGCTAATGGATGGAGGCAATTTGATGAGGTTGAGGCAAGGCATGGAAAGATCTGAGGTTAATGGATTATAAGAGTGGAGCCCAAATGGAAAAGTCAGGATACTTGCCATATTGAGGTGACAGAGCCTGAGCCTGTGGGCAAGGAATGACCTGAAGTTTGGATGATTTAAGCACCGGGCCAGATGGAAATTGTCCCAGTGTCGGTTTCGGAAGTGAGAGGCCAGTTCAGTTCACTGCTGAGGGGTTTGCTGGGCTCTGCTGGACTGAGGCTGTGGCCTGCAACTGGTGGACTTCTGAATCAGCTGCAGTGATGCCTGGCATTGTGAACTTCCGTTCTGAATGCTGTTTGCTTTATTGTTTGCACAATTTGTTTTTTTTTCTTCTCTGCACATTGGGTGTTTGATGGTTGTCTTTTGTTTTTAATGAGTTCTATTGGGGTTCTGTGTTTTGTGGTTGCCTGAAAGGAGACGGATCTCAAGGTTGTGTAAAGTGTACATACTTCGTAATAAGATACTTTGAACTTCTATTCCTTGTCAGTGAAGGTCTCTTGCTTTAAAACCACAGCATAAGTTAAAGTAGGAATATGGCCATAATTCATTGAACTTACTGGCATTCCCCAAGGTGAGGTTGAACCCGTGCCTGAAATTCATTTATCATCATATCCCTACAAACCCTGATTTCCTGTGTTCAAGGGTTAAGCATTGATGGCCTTCTGAGCTAATGATTATAAAGATTGGGGGATATAGGGGAAACAGATACAATAGCAACTTTTAAAAACCATTTATACAGGCACATGGACAAGCAAGAAGTGGAAGGATGCACCCCATGTACAGGCAGATGGGGTTAGCACCATGATTAGACAAACTTTGTGTGCTGAAGTGGCTGCTCCTGTGCTGTACTGTTCTATGTTTCAATTCTAAATAACCAACTTTCTGGATCCTTCGGTGTGCTGTCTGATTATATGCCATTTTTAACTTATTAGTTCTCTGCATGTAAAATAGTTAATAAATTACAGCATCAAATAGTTGTGTTCTTGATAAAAGATATTAATGTTATTCCAGTACATTATTTAGGATGCACTCCTGAGTTCTCGTGTGTTAATTGACCTTGTCACTTTATTGATTTTCATATAGATTATCTTGAAGGATATAATTCAAGTGAATACCTTGGTCAGGGTGGAACATATCTTCCAGAAGACTTCACTTACTCTCCAGGCTTGCCTTGTCCAGAAAAGCTGCCGTCAATGAGTGAGTAATCTCTGAATTTAAAAAAAACACACATTTGCAATTTTTCAAGTGTGGAAAAAAGGGAAGATTTACAGTAGAATTTTATTTCTCCAACCATTGCTTTACTCAGTAATCCATCTTGTCAACAGATTATTTTAGTGACTGCATGAGATGTCAGCTGGGGTCTATACCCTTTTGGCTATTGTATATTAATGTTGGGGAGGGATGTGATTATTTCACCTTGTGAATAGTAAATCTTTGATATTCGCATCTTGAACTAACAATGATTAAGTTGAACCTCCCTCTGAAATAATGATGGCAAATTGTTTGTATAGAATTTTACAATTTAATACACATATCCTGTGCCACCTGCTTGGAGATAGCAAACCAAGTACCAAACCAGTCTATTTCGGGTGAAGCAGCAATGGTTGACTGGATGCCTGGCTGGAGAGGCATGTTTCAGGAGAATCTCATAGGCAGGAAACTAGCCTAGATACTTGTCCTTCAGAGTTGATGTACAACAACTAATTATGGGTTCTGGCTGATGAAGCATGACAATTAATGATGGATATCTAAATTGGTGATGTGCATTTTGGCCAGAATTTGAATCCAGTTATTCAGGAGAAATATAGAAAGAAAACAAACTGGAAGAAAAGACTTGGGATTTGACACCAAAGAAGGAATTTTATAATGGTCATTGCCAGATCTGGAATGAACATGAATGAGTGATAATGAAAGCAATTGGTGAACAAAACTTGCGCAGAAACCAGAGTTTTGGATAAGCTCATGTTCATAAGACTGGAGAATTGCCAAGGTGGGTAAAAGACTTTCTACAGCAGATGAGCCAGCCAGCGATGGAGTTAGGAAATGTTAAAGCTGTGCATTCTTGGTGATGGTCCAGGTTGGTAGTTCATTTTGGAATCAAATGTTGACAATCTGATTTAGCCTTGGGGAGAGAAAAGGGTAGTAGCTTAGAGAGCATAATTTATGAAGGGGTTTAAAAATAATGGATTTTAATTCCCAGTATTTTGTTAGGTAGGCTGTGAGACAAAATATGCTAGTTTTAACAGTTAGATTCATGTAACCTTTCTCTCCGGGAGGTAGCATGTTGCTGAACAATAAGATGGATCCTTGGGGTTCAACAGAGGCAATAGTGTGTGATTAGAAAACGAAGTTCATTGCTGATAATCATTTACCTGGGTAGGTAAAAATGGGACCAGACAATACTTCTGCTACCGAGGTAGATGACGGAGAAGATGTAAAAGCAGGAAATGCTAGAGATGTTTGGCAGGTCAGGCAGGACCTTTGGTGAAAGAAAAACTGAGTTAACATTTTGGATTATGTTCATCAGAAATAAGGCAATACTTTGGAGCATAGCGTTGTCAGTCATTCAAAGACTTGCAGAGTGGTCATGTACCATAAGGAGAGATATTGCTCTACCTTTCAATAGGATCATGGCTGATCAGATATTCCCGAAGTTCACATTCCTACCCTTTTTCTATAACTGTTCACTACCTTGCTGATTGGAATGTGTTGGGTTTAAAACACTAGGATTAACCCACAACACTTGTGACCAAGAAGCTTCTGAGAGAAGAAATACACACATATCTTAGTCTTAACTGGATGGCCCTTATTCTGAGGCCATGCTGTCTGGTTCTGGACTGTTTTATATTAAAGGCATGTATCCATTTCCACAGACAGATCGTGGATAGGGTTTTGAGGAGCTATTTCCTGGAAATCGGACATTTTGTCTGGGTTGGTAGAATGTGACAGCATTTGTTCAGCCCTGTTCCAAGTGCTGGGCATTGCTTTTTAACAGAGCATCTAACTGGGCCATTTTGTGTTTGTGGACCAGAAGGAACTATGCAAAGTGGAAATAATTGGTGCTGTAGGAGCAAAATTATGGAACAGTTTGAACAAATTTTGTTACGGAAGAAAACTAAGAACATCCTCAATCATCTGATATATTTGGAATATTGGCTCATTTTATATATGCAAGCCCTCTTGTTTTAATATCTTTTTGTCTTTTCAGAGGGGCTTATAGATGTTAACATGAGCGAAATCAGCATGGAAGAAATTCAGCATTTATTTTCAAAAGATAGAGATATAAAATATGGAGGTCACTGGAAGCCAGGTGATTGCAAGCCCCGCTGGAAGGTGAGATGTTGAAGTGTTGATCCAAATCCATATACCTTTGTAGTGAGTTCTAAAGAAAATAAATCTTCCCAAGAAAATTGCCCAACTTGCTGCATTCTTAATTAGTTGCTAAAATTTGAGGAAAGAAACCACCTTTAACCACTCTAGCTGATGAGTGATTCCAGTTCCATTATTTAACTGTCTTAAGTAATCTTTTAATTTGGAGGGAAAGTAGTGAAAGACAATAAATACTGAATTAACACTATCATCCACATCACAAATAACATTATTTAGTTCCCTCTTTTGTCAAAGTACAAATCCCAACAAAGTGGGAGGAATTATTACAGAATGAGTGATTGGCTTACAGCTCAACATGAAACTCCTTTGGATTTATTCTAGTAGGATGGTAAAATTGGATTAGTTTATTTTCCCAGAAATTTGTATGCAACTTCCAAAGTCATAGCATTCGGTAGGTAAGGGCACAGCCTGGTAATGATTTAGATTCTAATGTGTGGTAAATATTGGGACTGGCAGGTAGGAGGTATGTTTTGATTTTTAGGAAGTAAATAATTGATGCGTTCAGCCCTAATGTAATCTTAAATTGAATGGTATTTCAACTGTTCTCCCAAGGTTCATTCAACTATATAATGTCCAGTGAATGTTTAGTCATACACCATGGAAACAGGCCTTCAAGCCCCTCTCCTTCATGTACCTACATAAATGCCTCTTAAATGTTTCAATTGTATCCACTTCAACTACTTCCTTGGCAGCTCATTCCAGGTGCTATACCCTTTGTGTAAAGAAGCTACCATTCTAATCTCTTAACCCCTATTGTATCTGTTCTCTGTAGTTTTGAACTTCCCAACCCCGGGGAAAAGACTATGACCATCCTATCTTATCAATACTCATGATTTTAAAAAAAAAGTCTTTTACTCCCCAATGCCCTATAAAGTTGCTAAGATAATTTTTTTCCAGGTGGCCATCCTTATTCCATTCCGCAATCGTCATGAACATCTTCCGATCCTATTTCGACATCTGATTCCAATGCTTCAGAGACAACATGTGCAGTTTGGTTTCTATGTTATTGAGCAGGTAAATTCTTTCATAGTTACTGATGTAGAATGTGACTGGATACCAAGTTATTTATGACTATTTTTCATAGGTAAAGTCAGACTGCAGCCCAAAAGTGTGCCATTTGGATGGAGTAATTTGAATAGCCATTCCTCCCATGCTGAATGTGGTAATGTGTTCAAGATTAGTTAATGAAATATGGGATTCCTGCACTATTTTAAGAATATTGTTTGATTTCTGGTGGAGCATCAACTACGACATCGGGAGTGATATGCATTGAATTTGGTGTGAGAATGATGGGCATGAAGAAACAATGAAATCCAGGAGTGACAAAAGACCACTGTTTCTCTCTTAATATGACTGGTGCACGTACCATTCTCAATAGCTTCTATTGCTAATTTGATTACACCATGGCTTCCTTTCGCCCAACTGGTCCAAGCCGACTAAGATGACACATCCAAGCTAGTCCCATTAGCTGGGGTTTGACCCATAACCTTCTAAGCCATTCTAATTACATAATGTATTACTATGGCTGCATGTCTATTGGTCTAACTGAACACAAGGCATTCTAGACTGTTTTGAGTTGTTATAGAAGGTTTTGTAATTTTTAGCAGGCTTTATTTCCAGATCATTGCATATGGTATGGAAGAAGACAGAGGAAGTAATTATCTTCATTCCCCAAGTGTCATCTTAATACATCATCCTTAATTGATTTTCTACAATTAAGTCCTTGTCTGGAAAGGAAGAAGCAATAACTTGCAAGTGTGCCGGTTTGTGATATTGTGCTTTACTTCCCTTGTTGCCTCTTTTCCCTTAAGTTGGCAGCAATTGAATTGCCATTCAACAATGAACAAATGGAAACTTCCAACCAAACCTTCAAAACCAAAACAGTTTGCTTTCCTTGTTACTAATGTTCCCAGCTGTGGATAAGGCAACTCCGTAGTTGAGAGTTGCCTCAGGGTTTAGTTTCGTGTCCATATCCAAACCATCAGTGACTGCCTGTTTCTGTCACCTTAATGTTGTGCAACTCTTGCCTCTACCTCAATTCATCTGTTGCTGAAGTCCTCATTTAGGCCTTTGTTACCATTGAGACATCCATTCTAATGTACACCAGCTTGATGGTATAATATTTTAATCTTTAATTTGTTGTAACTCCTAAGTGCTATTGTTTCTCTTCCTTTGTTCACCCAGGCTGGTAACTACCCCTTTAATCGTGCAATGCTGTTCAACGTTGGTTTTTTGGAGGCTATCAAAGATCTAGATTGGGACTGCCTTATTTTTCATGATGTTGACCACATACCAGAAAGTGATCGTAACTATTATGGATGTGGACAGATGCCACGACATTTTGCATCAAAGCTAGACAAGTACATGTACATGTAAGTGTCTGCACTTTCCACTTTTATCCTTAAAAGGCTTTGGTGAGAACAGGCAGAGGTTGGGTAAGTTCATTCCTTGTTTCTTATTCAACTGTAGAGAGAATATGGGGTATGTCTACAAAGCCAGTGTTCTGCTCTGGGTGTCAGATGAGGGATTTGCAGGAGACTCCCAGCCTCCTCGATGGCCACATCTGTGCCAGGTGCATCCAGATGCAGCTCCTTAGAGACAGTGTTAGGGAACTGGAGCTGCAGCTTGATGACTTAAGGGATGTTGGGGAAAGTGAAGCACTGGTAGACAGGTCACCCCAAGGCTGCAGGAGACAGATATATGGGTGACCCTCAGAAGAGGGAAGGGAGAACGTCAGATAGTGGAGAGCACCCTTGTGCTTGTCCCCCTCAACAATAAGAACTCCATTTTGAGTACTGTTGGGGCAGGGGGAATGATCTACTTGGGGGAAGCAACAGTGGCCATGCCCCTGGCACTGAGTCTGGCCCTGTGGCTCAGAAGGGTAAGGAACTGAAGAGGGTGGCAGCAGTAATAGGGGACTCTATAGTCAGGGTTACAGATAGGTGATCTGTGGACATGAAAAGGAAACATGGATGGTAGTTTGCCTCCCAGGTGCCAGGGTCCAACATGTTTCTGGATGCATCCACAATATCCTGAAAAGGGAGGGTGAGCAGTCAGAAGTCATAATACATGTTGGTACCAATGACATGGAAGAAAAAGGGATGAGAACCTGAAAAAGAATACAGGGAGTTATGAAGTAAGCTGGGAAGCAGGACCTCAAAGGTAGTAATCTCGGGATTGCTGCTTGTGCCATGCGACAGTGAGGATAGGAATAGACTGAGGTGGCTGCAGAATTGGAGCAGGGAGCAGAGATTCAGATTTTTTGATAATTGGGACCTCTCCTGGGGCAGGTGGGACTTGTACAAAAGGGATGGGTTGCACGTAAATCTGAGAGGGATTCTTGCGGGCATATTTATTAGAGCTGTTGGGAGTGGTTTAAACTAATATAGCAGGGGAATGGGAGCCAGTATTATGGTTTACAAGCAGATGATGGGTGTAACATGAATGTAAGAAAGGAGGAGCCAATGATTGAGGACAAATGCAAACAGAGCAAAAAGTTAAGTTGTACCACAGAGGCAAAATTCAAAAGAGCAACGAATGCAGGTCTGAAGATGCTGTATTTAAATGTGTGTAGCATTCAGAATAAGGTGGACGAACCTGTGGCTCAATTAGGCATTGGTTGGTATGACGTGGGCATCACTGAGTTGTGGCTGAAAGAAAGCCATAGTTGGGAGCTTAACATCAAAGGATATACTTTGTATCGAAAGGACAGGCATTAAAGCATAGGCGGTGTGTGGCTCTGTTGGGAAGAGACGGAATTACATCTTTAGAAAGAAGTGATGTAGGGTCAGAGAATGTAGAGTCTTTGTGGGTGCAGTTAAATTGCAAGGGTAAAAAAAAATTATGGAATCATATAGGCCTCCAAATAGTAGCCAAGATGTGGGGTTCAAATTGCAAAGGGAGCTGGGAAACGCATTTAACAAGGGTAATGACTCGATTGTAATGGGGGACTTCAATATGCAAGGGGACTGGGAATATCAGATTGGTGTTAGATCACAAGAGGGAATTTGTTGAATACCTGTGTAACTCTCGGTTTTGTGTAGCGGCTTAATCTAGGGGAAGATAGCCCTCAGCCCGGCCAAACTTAAGAAATCTTGTTTGGGTGGATGCTGCATGATGTGTCCCCTGTTACAAATCAGTACCACGAAATAACAAACAGTACACAGTATGCAATGAAACGATTGAGCTTTAGGATTCTTAATTTTACTATATAGTTAGTAAAGAAACAAACAAAAAAAAGGGCCCATTCTCATGAAACAGTCTAATGCGCAACATTGGAGCTCATGGTTCAGTCCTCTGGTTTCCGGTCGGGGTCGTAGCCAACCTTCGGGCCCTCAATCCAAGTCCACTCTGTCCAGCGGTCTACCAGCTCTCTCCATTCGCATCTTGTGTCCTCATTTCTCCCTGGCAAAAGACCGCGAAATCCCTGCTCCCAGACCCACAAGAAAGAACAACATCCCTCTTATTGGATAGCCCCACATTCCAAAGCCCTGTTATCTCTAGTCGTAACCCAAACATTGCTGCTAAAGAGAAACCATTACATTAGCAGTGAAACATTACAGCGCATTACACCTGCAAGATGGCTTTTTAGAGCAGCTTGTGCTTGAGTCTATTTGGGGAAAGACTATCTTAGATTGAGTGTTATGTAATAACAGATATTATTAGGGAGCTTAATGTAAAGGAGGTGACTACTACTGTGATCTTAATATTGAATTCATATCACAATTTGTGAGGGAGAAGCATAACTCACATGTATCGATATCGTAATGGAATAAAAGGAATTACAGAAGCACGAGAGAACAGCTTGCCCAGGTGAATTGGAGGATACTAGTGGGGATGATGGCAGAGCAGAGATGGCCGAAGTTTCTGGGAAAAGTTCACAAGGCACAGTATAGATATGTTCCACTGAGGAAGAAGTTCTCAAATGGCAGGGGCAGGCAAACATGGCTGATAAAAAGCCAAGGAAAGGGCATATAATGTAGCAAAAGTGAGTGGGAAGTTGGATGATTGGGAAGCTTTTAAAATCCAACAAAACACAATTAAAAAACCTATAAAAAGGAAACGATGAAATGAGGGTGGACGACCCAATAATGTAAAGCAGGATACCAAAAGGTTTCTTTAGTTATATAAAGAGTAAAAGGGAGGTGAGTTGATATTGGACCACTGGAAAATGATGCTTGTGAGGTAGTAATGGGGGATGAAGAAATGGCAGATAATAAGTACTTTGCTTCAGTCTATACAGTGGAAGATACTAACAGTGTGCCAGAGGTCCATGAGTGTCGGGGAGCAGGAGTGAATGCCATTGCCATTACAAAGGAAAAAGTGCTGGCAAACTCAAAGGTCTTGAGATGGATAAGTCACCTGGGCCAGATGGGCAACATCCCAGAGTCCTGAGAGAGATTGCTGAAGAGATAACGGATACATTGGTTATGATCTTTCAGGAATTATTTGATTCTGGCATGGTCCTGGAGGACTGGAAGATTGCAAATGTCACTCCACCCTTTTAAAAAGGAAGGCAAAAGAAAGAAAATTATAGGCCAGTAACCCCAGTGGCTAAGGAAGTGTTGGAGTCTACTATTAAGGATGATAGGTACTTGGAGATTAATGTTAATATAAGTCAAAGTCAGCATGGTTTCTGTGAAGGGAAATCTTGCCTGACAAATCTGTTAGAGTTCTTCAAGGAGGTAACCAGCAGGGTGGATAAAAGAGAGGCAGTGGATGTCAATTGCTTAGATTTTCAAGAGTTTGATAAGGTGCCACATGTAAGGTTGCTTAACAAGATAACATCCTATGGTGTTACAGGAAAGTTACTGGCGTGGCTGACAGGCATGAGGCAATGGGTGTAAATAAAAGGGGCCTTTCCTGGTTGGCTGCTGGTGACTAGTGGTGTTCCTCAGGGGTCAGTGTTGGGACTGCTACTTTTCACATTGTTTGTCAATGATTTCGATAATGGAATTGATGGCTTTGTGACAAAGTGTGTGGATGATACAAAGAGGTGGATGGGTCGGTCGTGCTGATGAAGCAATGCGATTACAGCAGGACTTGGACAAATTGGAAGAATGGGCAAAAAAAGTGGCAGATGGAATACAGTTTTGGAAAATGTTTGATAATGCATTTTGGTAAAAGGAACAATAGTGAAGACTATTACCTAAATGGGGAGAAGGTTCAAACATCAGAGGTGCAGAGTGACTTGGGAGTCCTTGTGTAAGATTCCCAGAAGGTTAATTTACAGGTTGAGAATGTGGTAAAGAAGGCAAATGCAACGCAGGCATTTATTTCAAGGGGAATAGAATATAAAAGTGAGGAGATAATGCTGAGGCTTTATAAGAGACTAGTCAGGCCACACTTGGAGTATTGTCATCAGTTTTGGGCCCCATATCTCAGAAAAGATGTGCTGTCATTGGAGAGAGCCCAGAGGAGCTTCACGAAGTTGATTCCAGGTATGAAGGGGTTTTGGCATTTGGCAGCTTAGGGTGCGTACTCACTGGAAGTTAGAAGTATGCATGGGGATCTCATTGAAACCTACTGAATGTTGAAAGGACTGGATAGGGTGGATGTGGAGAGGATGTTTCCTATGGTGGGTGTATCCAGAACTAGCAGGCACAACCCCAGAATTGAGGGGCAACCCTTTAGAACAGAGGTAAAGAGGAATTTTTTTCAGCCGGAAGTAGTTAATGTGTGGAATGCTCTGCCACAGACTGCAGTAGAGGCAGAGAGAGTGGAGTGTCTCTGATAGTAATAAATGAATTCAAATCCTTAAAAAGAGGGCACATGGGATCAGAAGATGCAGCACCCTTGTGTGTAGAGTTAAAGAAACTGCAAGGGTAAAAAGACCCTGATGGGAGTTGTATACAGGCCACCAAATAGTAGCCAGAATAAGGACCATTAATTAAAAAGGAGATAGAAAAAGAATGTTTAAATAAAAACTTTATATTAGTTGGGGGATTTCAGTGTGCGGGTAGATTGGAAAATCAGGTTGGTGCTGGATCCCAAAAGAGGGCACTTGTAGAATGCCTACGAGATACCTTTTTAGAGCAGTTTGTGATTGAGCCTACTATGAGAAAGGCAATTCTGTATTGAGTGCTGTGTAATGAACCAGTTTTGATTAAGGAGCTTAAGGTCAAGGAACCCTTATGAGGCAGTGGTCATAATACAATATAATTCACCCTGCAGTTTGACAGGGAGAAGCTATAGTCAGCTGTGTCAGTTTACAGTGGAGTAAAAGGAATTATAGATGTATGAGGGAGGAGATGGCTAATGTTGATTGGAAGGGGGCACCAGCAGACATGGTGGCTGTAGTTTCTGGGAGCAATTTGGAAGGTGCAGGATAGAAATTTCCCTTGGAGGAAGAGGTATTCTAAAGGAAGGATGAGGCAACAGTAGCTGACAAGGGAAGTCAAGAACAGCATAAAAGGAGAAGAGGGCATATAATATAGCAAAAATTTGTGAGAAGCTAGAGGATTGGGAGAGATGTGCATGTCTGCTTGTATCCCATCTTCCCGCCACCCTACCAGGGATAGGATTCCTCATGTCCTCATCTACCACCCCACTGGTCTCCGTGTCCGGCACATAATTCTCCGAAACCTCCAAAGGGATCCCACCACCAAACACATCTTTCCCTCCCACCCCCCCCCCAACTTTCTACTTCCGCAGGGATTGCACCCTACAGGACTTCCTTGTCTGTTTGGCCCTCCCCACTGATATCCCTCCTGGCACTTACCCTTGCCAGTGGAACAAGTGCTACACCTGCTCCTATACCTCCTCCCTCACTACCATTCAGGGCCTTAAACAGTCCTTCCAGGTGAGGCAACACTTCACATGTGAGTCTGTCATGGTCATTTACTGTGCTCGGTGCTCCCATTGTGGCCTCCTGTATATCAGTGAGACCCAATGTAGATTGGGAGACCGCTTAACTGAGCATCTACACTCCGTCCGCCAAACAAGCAGGATCTCCCAGTGACCACATGTTTCAATTCCACTTCCCATTCCCATTCTGATTATGTCTATCCATAGCCTCTTCCACTGTCCTGATGAGGCCACATTTAGGTTATATTCCGTTTGGGTAGCCTCCAACCTGAAGGCATGAACATCGATTCCTCAAACTTCCAGTAGTGCTCCATCCCCACCCACTTCACCATTTTCCATCCCTTTTTCCCTTTCACCTTATCTCCTTGCCTGCCCATCGCTGCCCTCTGGTGCTCATCCTTGTTTCTTCCTTCCATGGCCTTCTGTCTCTTTCACCAATCAACTTCGCAGCTCTTTACTATCCCTCTCCCTCCAGGTTTCACCTATCACCTGGTGCTTCTCTTTCCCCTCTTCCTCCCTACCTTTTAAATCTACTCCTCAACCTGTTTTTTCCCTCCAGTCCTGCCGAAGGGTTTTGGCCCGAAACAACGACTGTACTTTTTTCCATAGTCAGCTTGGTTTCCTTACTGGGAATCCTTGCCTGACAAATCTGTTGGAATTCCTTGAGGAAATGACCAGCAGGATAGACAAAGGAGAGTCAGTGGATGTTGTTTACTTGGATTTTCAGAAAGCCTTTGACTAAATCTCACAAGTGAGGCTGCTTAATAAGAGCTCGCAGCATTACAGGAAAGATACCGACATGGATAAAAGATTGGCTGACTAGCAGGTGGCAAAGAATGTGAATAAAAGGGGCCTTTTCTGATTGGCTGCCAGTGACTAGTGTTTCACAGGGGTTGATATTGTGACAGGTTTTTACGTTGTATGCAGTGGTTTGTATGATGGAGTTGATGGCTTTGTGGCCAAGTTTGCAGACAATATGAAGATAGGTGTAGTGGCAGATGGTGTTGAGGTAGCAGGGAGTCTGTAGTAGGATTTAGACAGATTGGGAGAGTTGGCAAAGCAGTGGCAGATGGAATGTTGTGTAGGGAAGTGTCTGATCATGTACTTAGGTAGAAAGATTAGAAGTGTAGACAATGTTCTAATGGAGAGAAAATTCAGTAATCACAAGTGTAAAGGGACTTGGGAGTCCTCGTGCAAGATTCCCTAAGGGTTAACTTGCAGGATGGGTCGGTGGTAAGGAAGGTAAGTGCACTGATCATAGAAACATAGAAAACCTGCAGCACAATACAGGCCCTTAGGCCCACAAAGCTGTGCCGAACATGTCCCTGCCTTAGAACTACCTAGGCTTTACCCATAGCCCACTATTTTTCTAAGCTCCATGTAGCCATTCAGGAGGCTCTTAAAAGACCCTATTGTATCCACCTCCACCACCACCGCCAGCAGCCCATTCTGTGCACTCACTACTCTGCGTTAAAAAAAAACAACACAACAACTACTTACCCCTGACATCTCTACCTACTTCCAAGCACCTTAAAACTATGCCCTCTTCTGCTAGCCATTTCAGCCCTGAGGAAAAGCCTCTGATTATCTACGTGATCAATGCCTCTCATTATCTTATACACCTCTATCAGGTCACCTCTCATCCTCTGTCGCTCCAAGGAGAAAAGGCCGAGTTCACTCAAACTATTCTCATAAGGTATGCTCCCCAATCCAGGCAACATCCTTGTAAATCTCCTCTGCACCCTTTCTATAGTTTCCATGTCCTTCCTACAGTGAGGCGACCAGAATTGAGCACAGTACTACAAGTGGCGTGTGGCCAGGGTCCTATATAGCTGCGACATTACCTCTCGGCTCTTAAACTCAGTCCCACGATTGATGAAGGCCAATGCACTGTATGCCTTCTTAACCACAGAGTCAACTTGTGTAGCAGCTTTGAGTGTCCTATGGACTCGGACCCTAAGATCCCTCTGATCCTCCACACTGCCAAGAGTCTTACCATTAATGCTATATTCTGCCATCATATTTGACCTACCAAAATGAACCACCTGACACTTATCTGGGTTGAACTCCCATCTGCCACTTCTCAGCCCAGTTTTGCATCCTATCAATGTCCCGTTGTAACCTCTGACAGCCCTCCATACTATCCACAACACCCCCAACCTTTGTGTCATCAGCAAACTTACTAACCCATCCCTCCACTTCCTCATCCAGGTCATTTATAAAAATCACAAAGAGTAGGGGTCCCAGAACAGATCCCTGAGGCACACCACTGGTCACTGGCTTCCATGCAGAATATGACCTATCTACGACCACTCTTTGCCTTCTGTTAGTAAGCCAGTTCTGGATCCACAAAGCAATGTCCCCTTTGATCCCATGTCTCCTTACTTTCTCAATAAGCCTTGCAGTGGGGTACCTTATCAAATCCCTTGCTAAAATCCATACACACTACATCTTCTTTATCAATGTGTTTAGTTACATACTGAAAAAATTCAGTCAGGCTCGTAAGGCACGACCTGCCTTTGACAAAGCCATGCTGTCTATTCCTAATGATATTCCTTCCTTCCTTGTGGCCTTAACTCCTGGTGGAGTCGTCGGGGCGCTGTCATGACAAGCTTTGCACTAGTCTGTTCCATCTGTCGCGGTTGTGCACCAGAGCCTGGGTCACCGCAGATGTTTTCCCTGTCCATTCTTTAATGTTGTCCATCCATCTTTTCCTCCGTCTACCTCTCCTCCTTTTCCCCTCCACAGTTCCTTGTAGAATGGTCTTTGCAAGGCGACTGGATCTTGTTACGTGGCTGTACCATCTCAGCTTTCTTTTCTTCACCGTTGTGAGAAGGTCTTCATGGGGGCCAATGTGGTGCTGGGTGGTCTTGCAGACCTGCTCGTTTGTAATTTGGTCCAAGTATGAGATGCCCAAGATGTTGCGATAGCATCTCATTTCCAATACCTGTATAGCTGTGCTGTGAGAGTCCATGTCTCACATGCGTACAGGAAGATGGAGAATACCAGTGCACGCAGGAGTCTGATCTTGTACTTCATGGTGATGTTTCTGTCCCTCCATATTGTCTTGAGTTTGGATAGTGCAGTCATTGTCTGTGCGGTTCTTGCCAGAATTTCTGGTCTTGATCCTTCATCGCTGATGATTGCCCCCAGGTATTTGAATTGCTGCACTGTCTCAAGTTTCTGACCGTTGACTGAGATGTCTGTTGTGATGGCACCCTTGGCATTTCCCATGAGCTTGGTTTTCTGGGCACTTAGTTTCATTCCAAACCTTGTGGAGGCTCTGTCAAGATGGCTGACCAGGTTGGCCAGTTCATCCTCTTTTCCTGCAAATCCATCAATGTCATCAGCAAATCTTAGGTTTGTGATGTTCCTCCCTCCGACACTGACTGTGCCCACATGATCTTCAAGGGCAACACTCATGATTCGTTCCAGGAAGATGTTGAAGAGAGTGGGGGAGAGGAGGCAGCCCTGACGGAATCCTATAGAAGTTTGGAACCACTCCCCGATGGTGCCCTGAGCGAGCACTGCACTGGTTGCCTTGGCGTAAAGCTGATGGATTGTATGAATATTATGCTTCTCCAAATGTTCATAAATCCTGCCTCTCAGGATCTTCTCCATCAACTTACCAACCACTGAAGTAAGACTCACTGGTCTATAATTTCCTGGGCTATCTCTACTCCCTTTCTTGAATAAGGGAACAACATCAGCAACCCTCCAATCCTCAGGAACCTCTCCTGTCGTCATTGATGATGCAAAGATCATCGCCAGAGGCTCAGCAATCTCCTCCCTCGCTTCCCACAGTAGCCTGGGGTACATCCCGTCTGGTCCCGATGACTTAGCCAACTTGATGCTTTCCAAAAGCTCCAGCACATCCTCTTCCTTAATATCTACATGCTCAAGCTTTTCAGTCCACTGCAAGTCATCCCTACAATCGCCAAGATCCTTTTCCGTAGTGAATACTGAAGCAAAGTATTCATTAAGTACCTCTGCTATTTCCTCTGGTTCTGTACACACTTTTCCACTGTCACACTTGATTGGTCCTAATCTCTCATGTCTTATCCTCTTGCTCTTCACATACTTGTAGAATGCTTTGGGGTTTTCCTTAATCCTGTCTGCCAAGGCCTTCTCATGGCCCTTTCTGGCTCTCCTAATTTCATTCTTAAACTCCTTCCTGCTCGCCTTATAATCTTCCAGATTCCTATCATTACCTAGTTTTTTGAACCTTTCATAAGCTCTTCTTTTCTTCTTGACTAGATTTACAGCAACCTTTGTACACCACGGATCTTGTACCCTACCATCCTTTCCATGTCTCATTGGAACATACCTATACTCAGAACCCTATGCAAATATTCCCTGAACATTTTCCACATTTCTTCTGTACATTTCCCTGAGAATATCTGTTTCCAATTTATGCTTCCAAGTTCCTGCCTGATAGCCTCATATTTCCCCTTACTCCAATTAAACGTTTCCCTAACTTGTCTGTTCCTGTCCCTCTCCAGTGCTATGGTAAAGGAGATAGAATTGTGATCACTATCTCCAAAATGCTCTCCCACTGACAGACCAGAGATCTGACACCTGACCAGGTTCATTTCCCAGTACCAGATCAAGTACAGCCTCTCCTTTTGTAGGCTTATCTACATATCGTGTCAAGAAACCTTCCTGAATACATCTAACAAACTCTACACCAGCTAAACCCCTCCCTCTAGGGAGATACCAATCAATATTTGGGAAATTAAAATCTCCCACCACAACAACCCTGTTATTGTTACTTCTTTCCAGAATCTGTCTCCCTATCTGCTCCTCGATGTCCCTGTTGCAATTGGGTGGTCTATATATATATATAAAAATATTTTAAAAAACACCCAGTAGAGTTATTGACCCCTTCCTATTCCAAACTTCCACCCACAGAGACTCCATAGACAACCCCTCCATGACTTCCTCCTTTTCTGCAGCTGTGCCACTATCTCTGATCAGCAGTGCCACGCCCCCACCTCTTTTGCCTCCCTCCCTATCCTTTCTGAAACATCTAAAGCCTGGCACTTGAAGTAGCCATTCCTGCCCCTGCACCAGCCAGGTCTCTGTAATGGCCACAACATCATAGCTCTAAGTGCTGATCCACGCTCTAAGCTCATCTGCTTTGATCATAATACTCCTCGCATTAAAATAGACACATCTCAAACCATCGGTCTGAGCGCGTCCCTTCTCTATCACCTGCCTATCCTCCCATTCGCACTGTCTCCAAGCTTTCTCTATTTGTGAGCCAACCTCCCTTTCCTCTGTCAATTCAGTTCGGTTTCCACCCCCCAGCAATTTTAGTTTAAACTCTCCCCGATAGCCTTAGCAAACCTTCCCGCCAGGATATTGGTTCCCCTTGGATTCAAGTGCAACCCGTCCTTTTTGTACGGTCACAACTGCCCCAGAAGAGGTCCAAATGCTCTAGAAGTCTGAATCCCTGTTCCAATCCCTCAGCCACGCATTTATCCTCCACCTCATTCTATTCCTATACTCACTGTCACATGCTTCCCCCAGGTAGGCTGTCTCCACATTCCCCCCCCCCCCACAGTACTCAAGCAGGAATACTTATTGTTAAGGGGGACAGCCACTGGGGTACTCTCCAGCACCTGTTTCTTGCCCTTCCCTCTCCTATCTGTTACCCACTTCTCTGTCTCTTGTGGTCCCAGGGTGACTACCTGCCTGTAGCTCCTCTCTATCACGTCCTCACTCTCCCTGACCAGACGAAGGTCATCGAGCTGCAGCTCCAGTTCCCTAACGTGGTCTTTGAGGAACTGCAGCTCGATGCACCTGGTGCAGATGTGGTCGTCCGGGAGGCCGGGAGTCTCCAGGACCTCCCACATCTGACACTGAGCACAGAAAACTGGCCTCACACACATACTTTCTGTCTTTATTTTAAACAGATAACCTATCTGGCCTTGACCCCTTATCGCCAAAGCCCCGTTGAGCCAAAGCCTTCCTACTCTGTCTCCCACTACTCTGTCGCCCACTCTTCCGATGCCCACTTTGTAAATCTGTCTTCTTTTTAAACTCTTCCCGCTGTTCTCACTGGCCGACCTCCACCCTGCGCAGTCATGCCGTGTTCAAGCCGCTGAAGAACTAGCCATCGCCTTTTCAACTCTGCTCGCTTTTAAACTCTTCCCGCTGTTCTCATTGGCCGACCTTCACGCGCTTGCGCAGTTGTCCCCCGTTCAAACTGCTGAATCTTTCTTTTTAAATCTTTTTATTGAATAAGTATACAAAGGGTAAACCATAAAGGCACTAATACACTGTTAGAAATTACAGGAAATATTAATACAGAAGAAAAAATTGATACAAACAGTGCAATTTAAACATAAAATAATATGGTAAAATAATAGTATACTGATTTTTATATATATATATATATATATATATATATCAATAGAGAAAAGGAAAAAGAACCCCCCCCCCCAAAAAACCCACCGTGCAACTAAACTAAAAGCAAAGCAATGGGCTAACTTGGAAACAGGTAGAGTTAAAGAACTTAAAATCACGTCCTCAAACCCGACCTCCATTAAAAACAGTTTTAAAAAAAGGCAAGAAAGGAATATAAATATGGAACAAAAGAGAAAAAAAAATTACATTAAATGAAAATATTGAATAAAAGATCTCCAGGTCTGTTCAAATTTAAGTGAGGAATCATAAAGATTACTTCTAATTTTCTCCAAATTTAAGCATAATATCATCTGGGAAAACCAAAAAAAGGTAGTTGGAGCATTAGGTTCTTTCCAATGTTGTAAGATACATCTTTTCGCCATTAAAGTAAGAAATGCAATCATTCTACGGGCTGAAGGGGAAAGATTACTGGAAATTTTAGGTAATCCAAAGATAGCAGTAATAGGATGAGGAGAAATATCTATATTCAATACCTTTGAGATAATATTAAAAATGTCTCTCCAGAAAGTTTCCAGAGTAGGACAAGACCAAAACATATGAGATAAAGAGGCTATCTGCCCCGGACATCTATCACAAAAAGGATTAATATGAGAATAGAAATGAGCTAATTTATCTTTGGACATATGTGCTCTATGAACAACTTTAAATTAAATTAGGGAATGTTTAGCACAGATAGAGGAAGTATTGACTAACTGTAAAATCTGCCCCCAGTCATCCACGGAAATAATAGAACCCAATTCTTGTTCCCAATCTGACCTAATCTTATCAAATGGAGCTTTCCTAAGTTTCATAATAATATTATAAATAATAGCCGTTACACCTTTCTGACATGGATTAAGGTTAATTATAGTATCTAAAATATATGTAGGAGGTAGCGTCGGAAAGGAAGAGAGTACAGTACTTAGGAAATTTCTAACTTGGAGATATCTAAAAAAAAGTATTCTTGGTAAATTATATTTATTAGATAATTGTTCAAAAGACATAAGGGAACCATCTAAAAAGAAATCCAAAAACTGTAAAATACCCTTAAGTCTTCCAAATTTGAAACGCACGATCCATGAAAGAGGGAGGAAAAAATATGTTACCTAAAATAGGGATTGCTAGCCCAAATTGGTTGAGATCAAAAAATTTTCTGAATTGAAACCAAATACGCAAGGTATACTTAACTATCGGGTTAGAGACCAGTTTAAGGCGTTTCAAATCAAAAGGAAGAGAGGAACCTAAAATAGAGCCAAGTGCATAGCCCTGAGCAGATTGTAATTCCAATACTACCCATTTAGGAATGGATAGTGTATCTTGGTCAAGTAACCAAAATTTCATATGTCGAATATTAATTGCCCAATAATAGAATCTAAAGTTAGGTAATGCTAGATCTCCATCTCTCTTGGCTTTCTGTAAATGTATTTTACCCAATCTCGGGTTTTTATTTTGCCAAATAAATGAAGAAATTTTAGAGTCAACTTCATCAAAAAAAGATTTTGGAACAAAAATCGGTAATGCCTGAAATATATATAAAAATTTTGGCAGAATAAACATCTTACTGCATTAATACGACCAATCAAAGTTAAATATAATGGAACAACATACATCAAAGTTGCTGGTGAACGCAGCAGGCCAAGCAGCATCTATAGGAAGAGGCGCAGTCGACGTTTCAGGCCGAGAGCCTTCGTGAGGACTAACTGAAGGAAGAGTGAACTTTTATATAATGGAAACTATTTAGATGAAAGTTGAGTAATATGATCAATTAAGGGTAAAAAATTAGTCTTAAATAAATCTTTGTATTTACAAGTAATTTTAATCCCAAGATATGAGAAATAATTATTAATCAATTTAAACAAAGTTATGATACGAGGGAAGTTGTTTATTAATCGGAAAAAGTTCACTCTTACTAAGGTTTAATTTATAACCTGAATTGTGCTAATAAAACTAAAGCAGCAGGGATAGATTTTTGAGAATTAGAAATATATAAAAGTAAGTCATCAGCATAGAGTGATATTTTATGGGACTTTAGGCCCCGAGTTATCCCAATAATATTTGGAGATTCTCGAATGGCAATTGCAAGAGGTTCTAATGCAATATCAAATAATAAAGGACTAAGAGGACAACCTTGTCGAGTACCTTGAAAAAGAGGGAAAAAAGGTGAGCTTAAAGAGTTAGTACGGACCGAGGCCATAGGAGAATGATATAACAGTTTAATCCAGGATATAAATTTCGAGCTAAAATTAAACGTTTCAAGCACCTTAAATAAGTAAGGCCATTCTACTCTATCAAAAGCTTTTTCAGCATCTAAAGACATAACACACTCAGGAACATTTGGTGAGGGGATATAAACAATATTTAACAGTGTGCGAATGTTATAGAAAGAGTAACGACCTTTAATAAAACCCGTTTGGTCTTCCGAAATAATAAAAGGGAGTACTTTTTCTAATCTGTTTGCTAATAATTTAGAAAAAATTTTAGAATCAACATTTAATAAAGATATTGGTCTATAAGATGCACGTTGAGCAGGATCTTTATCCTTCTTTAATATTAGAGAGATTGACGCTCTATAAAAGGATTCGGGAAGTTTACCAAGTTTTAATGAAGCCTCCAAAACCCTACAGAACCAAGGGATTAATGAAGGTGCAAAAAACTTATAAAATTCCACGGTAAACCCATCAGGGCCAGGAGCTTTCCCCAGGTTCATAGAGGAAATAACATTCTTAATCTCATCAGTAGTAATGGGAGTATCAAGCATAGAAGACATATCCTGTGAAATCTCAGGGAAATCTAGGATATCTAAAAAATCATTCATATATTTAGAGTCTCGTAAAGACTCAGATTGATATAAGGAAGAATAAAAAGAAAGTTTGATCACATGATCAAATATCAGTCGATCATTTTGATTATAAATCTGATTAATTTGAGATTTAGTATGATTAGACTTCAGTTGGTTAGCCAACAGTTTACCAGCTTTGTCACTGTGTACATAAAATTCACTTCTTGTTTTCTTTAATTGGTTTACAATTGAGGACGAAAGTAATAAGCTGTGCTCCATTTGAAGTTCAGTTCTTTGTTTATACAGCTTCTTTGGGAGCTGAAACATATTTCTTATCAATTTCCTTAATCTTGTCCACAATTACCATCTCCTCCTGCTTCAACTTCTTCCTCAAAGCAGCAGAATACGAGATAATCTGACCATGAATATAAGCTTTAAAAGTATCCCAAAGAGTGTTCACAGAAATATCCTCTGTGTAGTTGATTGTAAAAAAGAAATCAATCTGTTCATTCATAAAGTTAACAAAATCCAAGTCCTGAAGCAGCAACGAATTAAAACGCCATTGTCTATTATTTTGTGTATTGACCTGAATTTTAATAGAAAGCTTAAGTGGAGCATGATCCGAAATGGTTATAGAATCATAATCACATTTAATCACTGAAGAGATAAGCCGAGAGTCAATAAAAAAATAATCAATTCTTGAATAGGAATGGTGAACATGTGGAAAAAAAAGGAAAATCTTTTTCCTGAGGATGCAAAAAACGCCAAATGTCCGTCGACCCAGAATCAGAGAGGAATGAGTTAATCAAAGTTGCAGATTTATTAGGTAAGGTCCATAGAGGAGCCGAACGGTCCAAAACTGGAGATAAGCAAGTATTAAGATCTCCGCCCCAGATCAATGAAAACTCATTCAAATTCGGGAACCGATTAAATAATAATTTATAAAATTCCAGACAGTCCATATTGGGAGCATAAACGTTAACCAAAACTACCTTTTTATTGAATAGTAGACCACTAACCAGTAGAAATCTACCATTCGGATCAGAGATAATATCATGTTGTACAAAAGTAACTGAGGAGTCTATAAAAATAGAGATGCTTCGAATCTTAGCGTTAGAATTCGAATGAAACTGTTGTTCCTTCCAGAATTTAAAAAAACGTAGTCTGTCCCCCCTCCGCACATGGGTCTCTTGTAAAAATAGAACATGTGCTTTAAGTCTCCGGAATACTTAAAAAACTTTTTTCCCTTTAATAGGATGATTAAAACCATTAGTATTCCAGGAGACAAAATTAATAATAGACTCCATAAACCCTAAGGTCAACCCACAAAAAAGAGGATTGACGATAGGTTCGAACCACGAACCAGGAAAGGGAACAGAACAAACCAGAGATAATGGGTAGGAGAACGCAACCAATGCTTCAGTAATGTAAATAGCCCAAGAAGAAAAAAACTAAAACGTGAGGCCCCTCCCACCACCCCCCACCCCATAACCTCAAGGCTAAATCTAAAACAGACCCGCCAGAAAGAAGCAAGCACTAGAACTACCCCCATGACTTCCGATAGACGCTCACTAAAAAAAGTGTAAATATAAAAAAGATCAGCTAGTTATAAAACAGTAAAAGAATAAAAAAAAGTAGAACAGTTAAGACAAACACGATATAAAACGGAGAAAAAGCCAGAAAATATAAAGAAAACCATAACAGACCACAGACCCTATAATAACCAAAAAAAAGAAACAAAATTATTAATATAAAACTAGTTAGGAAAACCTACAGAAAAAAGTACATTTAAAGACTACGAAATTTAAGGCCTCAAAGGAAATACACGAAATGATGCTGAGGGAATAACCACCCATAATCCCCAGGGAAAAAGAAAGGAATGACGCAGTTGGAAAGAAAGTTTGGCAACCATATTAATTAATCAAAATAAAACTTTTCTACCCATATAAAGCAACCAAAAATTAAACCCGACAGATTCACAACCTCCGGTCAAACGGAGATAATTAACAATTACGATTAAGATGTTGAAGGTGAAATTGATCCAGATAACTCTGGGCATCCGATGGAGATTCAAAAAAAACGAAGGGCTCCGTCAGGCGTACGTATCCTTAAACGCGCAGGGTAAAGCAGCGCTGGTTTTAAATCCATCTTGTAGAGTTCCGACATCACAGATCTGTAACGAACCCGTTGATCCCGAATCTGTTTGCTGAAGTCCTCCATGAATCGGAACTGAAGATCCAAAAAATCAATATAACCTTTAGATCGAACAAATTGAAGCAGTTTCTCCTTGTCTTGAAAGTAATGAAAACGTAAAATGACATGTCGAGGTTTATCTGACTTAGACGAATATGATGGAACTCTGTGAGCCCGATCCAGTAACGGTGGTTGGTCAGGAAATACGGTAGGAAATGCATCTTTTAAAAGTTGAGAAAAAAACCTTATAGGGTTGTCAGATTCAACAGCTTCACGAACACCAATAATTCGAATATTCAGCCGTCGCATTCTGGATTCTAAGTCAGAGTTTTTAAAAGTCAGAAAGTCCAGTTTTTTCTTCATTGTAGTAATTGTTTCTTCAATTTTCTCCATCTTGAGTTCATTTTGTTGCGTGGATTTTTGAAGATTAGATATAGCCTACTGATGTTCCATGATAGATGTTTGCATTCTATCGATTGAATCCGCAATTTTCTGGAAATTAATTGAAATATCTGCGCGAATCAGCTCCGTTATAGAGGTTGAAATTTCCCTTTGAATTAGATCCGATATAGCTTTCAGAGTCAACGGTGGTTCATTCGGAGGGAGATCGGTACCTTTCGGTCTAACCGGAGGTTTGCCGTCTTCCCCATTTTTTCCGTTCTTGGACATAGCAGACCTTAAAAGCATCCGAATATCAAAAAGCCCAATTTGTTTCAG
Organism: Mobula hypostoma; assembly: GCF_963921235.1. Lineage (NCBI taxonomy): Eukaryota > Metazoa > Chordata > Chondrichthyes > Myliobatiformes > Myliobatidae > Mobula > Mobula hypostoma. The sequence goes on from NC_086097.1 coordinate 175,799,099, forward strand.
ATTATTGTAAAAGTCGATGCCTTAATGGTTAGTTAAATATAGCTGATCATAAGAAAAAAAACTCAGAAGTAATGGAGCGAGTCAAGAGCACGACTTCACTCCATGAGCTCTACCGGAAGTCTCCAAACTGCTGAATCATAATCATTTCAAGAGGGCTGTAATATAAAATCAATGATGCATTGTTGAGGCTTTATAAGGCATTGGTCAGACTGCACTTTGAGTATAACGAGCAGCTGTGGGCCCCTTATGTGCTAGTATTGGGTGGTGTTTAGAGGAGCTTCATGAGATTGATATTGGGAATGAAATTTTTAGTGTATGAGGAGTGTTTGGGGCCTGTACTTGCTGGAGTCTAGAAGAATGGAGGGAATCTCATTGAAACCTATTGAATATTGCAAGGCTTAGAATATAAAGTGGATGTGGAGAGGTGGAGGAGGATCAGAGGGTGCAGTCTCAAAATAGAAGGGGATGTCCATTTAGAACAGATGAGGAATTTCTTGAGCCAGAGGGTAGTGAATCTGTGGAAATCATTGCCACAGACACCTGTGGAGGCCAAGTCACTAGGTATATTTAAAGCGGAGGTTGATAGTTTCTGGATTAGCCAGGGCGTCAAAGGCGATGGGGAGGCGGCAAGAGAATGTGATTGAGCGGGATAATAAATCAGCCATGATGGAATGTTGGAGAAGGCTCAATGGGCTAAATAGTCTAATTTTGTTTTTATATATTCTAGTCTTTTATATGAGTACTTGTCTGAAGTGCCAAATCTAAATACTTCTATGGATAAAGGATCAGGTAAATTGAACAGCACAGGTACTTAGGGATGAATCTCAAATTCCATTTTTGAGCCATTCCACCACTATTAAGTATTAAACTCGGTGCTTCTCTTCACTTTCATTTCCAAATCTTGTCGCATGGAGTTATGTTAGGTAGGACATAAACCTCTTTCTGTAACGAGAATATTTGCAGTGTTCGATAAATCAGGATACCTTGATGCCTTTGCGAGTTAGCACATACTTGTATCTGGAAATAATAGAGAAATGATCATTTGGACAGCCTATTACATGTTCCCAATTTTATGATTACATATTTCTTTCAGACCATAGGAACATAATTCGGCTATTGGGCCCATCTAGCTTGCCTGGTCATTCAATCATGGCTAATTTATTTCTCCCCTCAATCCCATTCTTGTCCCTTCTTCCTGTAACCCTCTCCATCTTTACTAATGGAAAAAAAACTACCATCAGCTGCGTTTAATATACCCAATGACTTGGGTTCTGTAGCTGTCTATGTCAATGAATTCTAGAGATTTATTACCCTCTGGATTCATTATTCTCAATACATTTGTTATAAAGGGACGTCCTTGTATTCTGAAACTTTGCTTTTTGGTGTTAGACTGTCCAACTATTGGAAGCATCCTCTCCACATCCACTCTATCTAGGCCTTGCAGTGTTTGAAGTTTCAGTGAGATCCCCCCCCCCCATTCTTCTAAACTAATGAGTGCAGAGCAGAGCTATGAAATGCTTCTGTCATTAATCTTTTCACTCCCGAGATCATTCTTGTAAACCTTAGGATTCTCTCCAATGCCAGCAGATGCATTCTTAGATATATTCCTCCTCTAGGCATTATTCCTTTGATATTTTCTTCCCCCCTCACCTTAAAATGCATTGATTCCTCTGTTTCAGCCGGAACTTTTTAATATTATCATCTTTGGATGTATCAGGGGACATACCTGATCAAGGGGTGGGATGGCTATACTCTGGTTATGTATCCAAACTAACAACCTCAAAAGCAGATTTAAAATCCACTACAATAGCAGCGGAATTTAGCTGCAAGCTATGCAATGTCCCAGCCAAACTATTATAGTACTGTTACAACTCTGTCACCTACCCAACTTTGTGGAAAATTACCCATATGTGGCTTATTTATAAAATGTAGGACAAATTATTTTTACCAGTTTGTACCTGATCAGGAATGGACTGATAAGTGGAAAATATTATTTGCACTTGAAAAATGCTGGACAATTTTATTGCCAGAGGCATACATGCTTGGGGTAAAAGTACCAAGGAAATTAGCTGTATTATCATTAACTTCTTCCAATAAGAGGGTCTAACCATCAACCTTAACGTTCAGTGGCATGACCATTACCAACACATCATCGATATTCTGAAAGTCTCATTGATTAAGGACTCAAATGGACCACTATCGAGAATATCTTCAAAATATTCCATTCCCATTCTGACATGTCCATCCACGGCCTCCTCTACTGTAAAGATGAAGCCACACTCAGGTTGGAGGAACAACACCTTATATTCCGTCTGGGTAGCCTCCAACCTGATGGCATGAACATCGACTTCTCTAACTTCTGCTAGTGCCCCACCTCCCCCTAGTACCCCATCCGTTATTTATTTTTATACATACATTCTTTCTCTCACTCTCCTTTTTCTCCCTGTGTCCCTCTGACTATACCCCTTGCCCATCCTCTGTTCTCCTCCCCCCCCCCCGTCTTTCTCCCCGGATCTCCTGTCCCATGATCCTCTCATATCCCCTTTGCCAATCACCTGTCCAGCTCTTGGCTCCCCCGCCTCCTGTCTTCTCCTATCATTTTGGATCTCCCCCTCCCCCTCTCACTTTCAAATCTCTTACTAACTCTTCCTTCAGTTAGTCCTGACAAAGGGTCTCGGCCTGAAACGTCGACTGTACCTCTTCCTACAGATGCTGCCTGGCCTGCTGCGTTTACCAGCAACTTTGATGTGTGTTGATTGTATTTTTTAAGAAAGGATTTTTAGTTTGGGGAAAAACATGATTCTCTGATTGTCGAAAAGTACAGGTTCTTTCAGCCTGGCAGCCTTCATAACCTGGGTCTTGTCCACATAGTTTAGGAACTTCATTATCACTACCCTGGATGGCTTAGCCAACTGCTTCAACTTCGTTAGCCCTGCCAATTCTGTGCACTCTCTCAATCAGCAGGGTCCCAGGGAAGTCCTCAGCACCAAGCACCTTGGGGATCCATTTTCCCAAAAAATTGACCATATTAGCCCCTTCCGCCCTCCCCGGAAGACCCACCAGGCGAAGGTTAGAATGGCGGCTACGATTTTCCAAGTCGTCCATTTTAAACACTAACCGCTGCATAGCTGCTTTCATGGTTGTATTCTGATTACGCAGAGAGGCAATGTCATCTTGTTTAGTGCTAATTCTATCTTTGGCTTCTTTAATGCGCACTGTGACAGCTTTCAAATCAGCTTGTATTCCTTGTATAGTGTTTAGTAGCCCGTCAAATCCCGACACAAAATCATCTTTCATTGTTTGAATAGCGGTTAGGATTTGATTTGGGCCTGCTGCAGTGCTAGCATCTGTTGCCTGGTCGTTAGCTTTAACTACATGGTTACAGGTGGGGTCTAATTTCGAAGACTTTTGCGTCTGCTTTGTTGGTTTTGGTGGCATTTAGGCTATCACTCAGTTTCCAATCAGACAAACTGGAGCTGTTCAGGTAATTTGAGGTTGCTTGGTTCCGTAATTTCAGAACTTTTCGGAGGAGCTCTGACACACGTCTGCTCAGCACCGTGCCATAACCAGAAGTCGAGTGCTGTACCTTTAACACTCAAACTCGATTCCATTCAGAGCAAAGCATCCTGCTGGACTGGCAATGAATTTATCCAGTCTAATGCCAGTATCGTAGCTGCTGCGTGCACTATCTGTAAACTGCGATTACTCACCCAGGCCATCCCAATTGTATCTGTTGGAACTATGACCTCTAAAATGAAGAAGGGCAGAAGCAACAGGTGCATGGAAAGAAATTCACTCTTGGTCTGCCTTCAAGTTGCATACCATTCTGATTTGGGAACAAAAGCCAGACCTTCATTGTTGCTGACTGTAAATGCTGAAATGCTTGCTCCATGCAGAACTGTGGAAGTACTTCCAACAGACAGACAACAGTGGTTCAAGAAGGTGTTGGGTGGATAACAAATGTTGGTCAAGCTGGCAATGCTGTTATCCTGCAAATGAAAAAAAGAATTGACATTTTCTCTCGCTGCATTCTATTGATCATGTTAATGGCTTTGTTAAATTTTTTAAAGTTTGTTTTTGCAGTTGCTTTCATTTTAACATTGCTATTTGCTCACGTAGAAATGTAATTTTTATGCACTGTAAAACGAAACGGGAGTTTTTTTCTGCTTTAAATCTCAAGTTTTTGATTATTTTAATATTTCACACCTCGCAATTCATAAGTAGTTATCCCAATCGTTTTCTTCCACTTGACTCCCTCCCCCAACCTGTTATTTTCTAGCCTCCCGTACAACGAATTCTTTGGTGGAGTTAGTGGTCTAACAGTGGAACAGTTCAGAAAAATCAATGGATTTCCCAATGCTTTCTGGGGATGGGGTGGAGAAGATGATGACCTTTGGCGAAGGTAAGAAGCCATTCTGAAGTATGTATGTATTTGTAGTTGGATATGGTGACTGAATGGGACGAGGCTGACACTACTGTTGCCGTTTGTATTCCGCAAATTGCCAAGGATAAGCAATACTTAAATTAGAGGAGAAAGATTTTTAATAGTTGCAATTGGATGAGACTTCACTTTCTTAATAAGAAGGACTACCCACCCCTAGATTGGATATGAAAAGATGCTTGAGTTTTTGGAATACTTTTGGGACAGAAACATCAAGGGAGATGGATTGTTTTAAATTATTAAAATTATAGTAAAGCTAGGAAGAGTTTTGTTTTGTGTTGGGATGTTAGAGTAGCCTTTCTCAACCTTTTTGCCCTGGAGCAACTCTTGAAATAATTTTTAGGTCTTAGGAAAACCCTGTGTAAAAAATTATTATATTTACAGCTCATGGAATATTAGCATGATCAGTAAGTTGTAGATGTAATAATCTAAAAATAATTGTCAATGCTCTTTTGAGTAGAAAATGAATTTTTAGCCAACCTTTCTTGAAAAAAACAGGTAGCTTGCCTTTCTTGAAATTGATCTTTCTTTTCACAAATTTTAAAAACTCCATAAGGCAAACATAATAAATTTCTGTTAACCAACTAGCTTAAGCCAAAATGGGATATAATTTTTCTAAAGTTAGGCTCAGTAGATGTAATTTAAATAAAGGTTGTAAATTGGTTTTAATTAATGCTATTTGCAACATGAAAATTTATTGATAATGTTGAATGGTAAAGTTACTAAAAATCATAAGCCAAAACAATATGAATAAAAATATAGCCTGACACAATTTTATACAAAACTTTGAAAAAACATTTTTTTACTATGTGACATGATCAGGCTAGCATGTGAAACCTGTGCTTGTTTTTTGCTGCACAAATTTCACCTTCAACTGAAATGAGACTATTTCCATCCTTACTCTTGATGCTTGTTAAACAAAAAGTTTGCTCACACAGGTGAGAAGTTGAAAACTGCAGCAAAATGTTCATTTCTTTCCTTTGAATGCCAGGATACTTTTTTTTCCCACAGAAATCCAGAACTTGTCCAGAGGGTAGGTCAGTAAATCTCATCTTGCGTGCATGATCAGACTGCAGCTCACAATCTTCTTCCTCTTCTGTCAAAGTCAAGTTCTCAGGCTGCGCAGAAGATTCAGAGAAAGGGTCCCTCACGCAGTCATACACTTGTGTTGAAGGGGAGGGAAATACTGCTCAATTTTGTTCTGCAATTCTTCCAGGTGGTTTTCAATATGATTCGAGACTTTGATATCCTTCCTCACTCTCAAGTCCAAGCAGCAGTGGAAGCACTTCAAGATTTCCTTTTGCAATATGATCCTTACAAGGGTTCAGTTCCCTTTTAAATCCTCAGTTCCCTTTTAAATCCAATGATCTTGTTAGTTGACGTCAAAACATTTTCTCCAGGGCCTTGCAGAGACTTGTTCAACTGGCTCATAGATTGAAAAATGTTTACTAAATAGGCTAGTTTCTGCAGCCGTTCTTTATCTTCAAAGCACTCAGCAAAATCTGGCCTACTATTTTCTTGAAAGTACTCCTGCAAATCACCTTTTAGCTCAAACACCCTGTTGAGAACTCTTCCTCTGCTAAGCCACCAGACGTCTGTATGTAGCAGGATATTATTGTCCTCTTGTCCAGATTTTAAGTTTTTTAAACATTCTTGAGTGAACAGGTCTTTGTTTAATAAAGTTAACCATTTTTGTGGCATCATCCAGAACTTATTTCATTTCATCTCCAAGAGTTTTTGACATCCGGGCCTCTCTGTGAAGCAAGCAGTGTGTTGTGGCAATGTCTGGATGTTTTTTTAACAAGAGAAACAAAACCTGTCATGGAGCCAATCATTGATGGGACACCAATGCCAACACAGTTTCTCCAAGACAGACCTTTTGTTTCCAGATACGAAGACAAAACATTAAATACACCTTGGCCTTTGCTTGTTTCTGGCAGCTCTTTGCAATAGCAAAAGTTTTCTTGAATTTTATCATCATTTGCAAATTTTACAAATGCTGCAACATGACATTTATTGGTAAAATCTTTTGACTCGTCAACCTGGATAGAGAAGCTGTTGTTTCTCGGTTTATCACACAAAACCTCTTCAGCATCATGTGACATGTCATCAATATGTCGACATTGTACTGTTTGAGAGTTAAACCTTATTAATTTCTGATACTGCATCTTGCGCTAGTATTTTACCCAGTTCAGTGACAGGGTATATGAAGTTGAGTGAAGTCATCCCCTCTGGTTCAAGATCCTGATGGTTGAGGGGTAATAGCTATTTCTGAATCTGGTGGTGTGAGCCCTGCGGTTCCTGTGCCGCCACCTTGATGGCAGCAGAGAAAAAGGATCATGACCTGGGTAATGGTGGGGGGGTCCCTGGTGATGGCTGCTGCTTTGCTGTGCCAACGCTCCATGTAGATATGCTCAGTTGTGGGGAAGGCTTTACCTGTGATGGTCCTAGGCATATCCTCTACCTTTTGTAGCATTTTTTGTTCAAGGGCATTGGTGTCTCCATACCAGGCTATGATGCAGCCAGTCAGTATACTCTCCGCCACACTTGTGAAGAAGTTTGTCAAAGTTTTAGATGTCATGCTGAATCTTTGCAAACTTCTGTGGAAGTAGAGGTGCTGCCATGCTTTCTTCATAATGGCACTTGTGAGCAGGGCCCAGGAGATTTCCTCTGAAGTCTCTCCACCCTCTCCACCTCCAATTCCCCTGATGAGGGCTAGTTCATGGAACTCCAGCTTTCTGCTCCTGATGTCAATAATCAGCTCCTTCATCTTGCTGACATCGAGTAGGAGCTTCTTGTTGTGGCACAGCTCAGCCAGATTTTCAGTCTCCCTGCTATATGCTGATTCGTCACCACCTTTGATTTGGCCCACCGGAGCAATTTAAATATGGCATTGAAGCTGTGGTTACACAGTCATAAGTGTAAAGTGAGTAGAGCAGGGGTTAAGCACACAGCCTTGTGGTATACCTTTGCTGATGGAGATTGTTGAGGAGATGTTGTTGTCAGTCTGAACTGGCTGGGTTTTGCAAGTGTGGAAATCGAGGATCCAGTTGCACATGTCGTTGAGGTAAGGAGGTATTGAATCAAGTTCCCCACAAGAGGTTACTTGTCATTGAGGAAGTACACCCAATATTCACCAAACTGGTTCTGAGTGACAAGTTTACTGTAAGAGGAGAGATTGAGGTGCTATTATTTATAATTTGGATGGATAAGATGAGATCTTATGGAACCTTAAAATTTGTAAAGAACTTGACAGAGTAGGAGCAAGGAGGATGTTTCCCTTGACCAAGGAGTCTAGGATCGGGCATTGTTTCAGAATAAGGAGTAGACTGAGTCTGGAAAAGAATTCCTTTAGTCAGAGATAGTGAACTTCTGGAATTCTTCTCCACAGATACCCCTGGTAGCTCCAATACTACTTCATTCAAAACAGATCAAGAGATATGTTGGCTTGGGGAATGTAGGAATTGTACAGGAAAATGTTGCCGAGGGAACAGGCCAGCTATGATCTTGAAGGAGAATGGCAATGTACAGTAGGCTTGAAGGGTTAAATGTCCTAATCCTATTTCTAATGAACACATCTGAGGTTCGTAGAATTCAAGGTTCAACAGTACCATAGATAGAGAATTAATTTAAAGCCATGTCAGTTTAGTGGTAAATGAGATAAGAACATGGTAAACAGATGTATCCTGGGTTCACTGCCAGAACCACCAGTCTCTTTGATGCATATTAACTATTTTGATAGGTGATGGCTGGGTAAAAAATTCCAAATTAATAAGGGCACAGAGTTTGATTATGTATAAATAAAATGAGGTTGATATAAATAGACTGCAAGAAAATTATTTTTGGCTGAACGGGCAAACAAGTGGCAGTTGAAGTTTAAGTTCAGAAGCGTAAAGTGATACTGTAGCGGAAAGAGGAGAGACAACGTGTCATAAATAGTACAGTTGTAAAGAGTGCAGAAACAGGGGTCTGAGTGCACATTTGCATAATCCGTGAAAGTGGCAGCGATTTGACGGAGCAGTTGGAGTCTGGGGTTCATAAACTGAAGCATGGAATACAAAAGCCAGTGTAGCTCATTGGAGGATTATGTATAGTTCTTGTCACTGGACCTTAAAGCAGTGTGAAAGACCCAGAAAGATGGCAAAAGAAATTTTACTTGAGGATGAGGGATTTCTTTTGTAAGATTAAACAGAGAAGCTGGGCTTGAAAACAATTTCAAGGTATTTGATAAAGTTAACAAGATCATGGTTGATTTAAAGTGGGTAAATGGAGTTCTGATTAGTAGATCATTTAAGATTTTGCTTAGAAGTTGCAAGGGGGACATGAGAAAATATTAACTGGAATTCACTGTGTACAGCAAGTGGAAACAATTAGTCAGAGCTTTAAGTGGAACTGGAGCGATCTTGACCCAAATTGCTGCCTGTCCATTTCACTCCACAACTGCTACTCCTTTAGCATTTTGTTGCAGATTCCAACAGCTGCAGTCTCGTCTGTCTCCAGGTACATGAGCCTGATAAGATTGCTTCATCATGTGTTGATATTGGACCTAAGTATGCTGTAACAGGTTTTTAATAATTTGTTAATGTATTGTGGATGTGCTTGGAAAGCTCAGTATTTGTAGGCCATTGACAACTGTTCTGATAAAAGATCATTGATCTGAAATGTTAACCTTTTATCTCTATAGATGCTGCCTGACCTGAGCATCTTCAGCATTTTCTGTTTCTGTTTCAGATTTTCAGCATTTGCAGTATTTTTCTTTTTGATTTAAAGTATTTTAATGGTCAATGTTTTTAACACTAGCCTTATTAGAAATAGAACTTATTTTGTTACTCAAATTGATATCTCAGCACTTATTATTTTACTTTTACTACCTCATTGTACTGTTGTAATAAATTAATCTGTGTGAATGGTATGCACTGCAAGTTTTTCACTGTACCTCGGTGCATGTGACTATTTACCAGCTGCCATTAATATGAACTTGTTCCAGGGCAATGGTTGTTAAACTAAGTAGCCACATAATTCCTTGTAAATTAATTTATTCCTTCATTAGTGTGCAAAGAAATTGCAGCCCAGCCAGATTTTGCTTAGAATAAATTGGGTTTTTTAAAACACAATTGAAAATCGTAATCCAACTTTTTCATGTTTTGTATTGGGCACTTTTTTTTTTAAAGCTTCAGTTACAATTGTTAAATACACTGATTCTAACGTGAGAAACTTCAATACTTCATACTTAAATAAATGAAGTATGTCATTTATTATTTCCCGTATTTCATTTTGCAGAGTTCTTTATGCAGGATACAATGTGACGAGACCAGAAGGAGATCTGGGAAAGTACAAATCTATACCTCACCATCATCGAGGGGAGGTACAGTTCTTAGGCAGGCAAGTATTCAACGTGCAGGCGTTTTCACATTTGAGATGTAGAGTTGCTATTATGTCTACTGGGGTAATTGAGGTGACGAATAAAGGACTGAACATATTATATTTGAATGTAAGTAGTATATGAAATAAGATAGATGTTCTTGTAGCACAGTTGAAATTAGTAGGTATGACTTTGTGGGCTGAAAAATGAGGTAATCGTGAGACAGTGTAAAGCATTGGACAGACCGCGCATGGAGTATTGTGAACTGTTTTGTGCTCCTTGCCTCAAAGAATATGCTGGCACTGGAGAGGGTACAGAAGATTTTCATGAGAATGATCCCGGGAATGAAAGGGTTAATGTACGAGCAGTATTTGACTGTTCTGGGCCTGTATTTACTGGAGATGACATTGAAACTTACTAAATATTGAGAGGTCTAGATAGAGTGGACATGGAGAGAATGTTCCCTTTAGTGGAGGAAGTCTAGAACCGTGAGGCACAGCCTCAGAGTACAAGAGTGTCCCTTTTGAACAGGAATGAGGAGGAATTTCTTTAGCCAGAGAGTGGTGAATCTGTGGAAGTTATGGCCTCCACAGTTGTCTGTGGCAAAGTCATTGGTATATTTAGAAACATAGACACATAGAAAACCTACAGCACAATACAGGCCCTTCGGCCCACAAAGCTGTGCCAAACGTGTCCTTACCTGAGAAATTACCAAGGGTTACCCATAGCCCTCTATTTTTATGAGCTCCGTAGACCTGTCCAGGAGTCTCTTAAAAGACCCTATCATATCCGCCTCCACCACCGTTGCCGGCAGCCCATTCCACGCACTCACCACTCTCTGTGTTTAAAAAAAAACAACTACTTACCCCTGACATCTCCTCTGTACCTACTTCCAAGCACCTAAAAACTGTTCCCTCTCATGCTAGCCATTTCAGCCCTGGGAAAAGCCCTCTGACTATCCACACGATCAATGCTTCTCATCATCTTTATACACCTCTCATCCTCCGTTGCTCCAAGGAAAAAAGGCGGAGTTTATTCAACCTATTCTCATAAGGCACGCTCCTAATCCAGGCAACATCCTTGTATATCTCCTCTGCACCCTTTCTATGGTTTCCACATCCTTCCTATAGTGAGGCGACCAGAACTGAGCACAGTACTCCAAGTAGGGTCTGACCAGGGTCCTATATAGCTGCAACATTACCTCTCAAATTAAAGTGGAGTTTGTGAGGTTATAGGGAAAAGGCAGGAAAATGGGATTGAGAGCGATAACAAATCAACCATGATGGAAAGGTGAAGCAGGGTGTAATGGGCCAAATGTCCTAATTCTGCTCCTATGTCTTATGGTCTGAGTTCACAGGTCAGAGCTTAACATCCAAGCATACACATAGCATTGAAAGTACAGGCAGATGTGCAGAGGGAGTGAGTGGAAAAAAATATATAAATCAAATCCTTAGAAGTGCCATAGGATCAGAAGATGTAGAATTCTTGCAAGGGTAAAAAAATACCCTGATGAGAGTTTTATATAGTCCTCCAAACGGTAACTAGAGTGTGGGGTACAGATTACAATGGGAAACAGCAAAGGCATGTAAAAAGGGTAATATTATGATAGTCATGGGAATTTCAATATGCCATGACATTAGCCGGGAGGATGTGGAATCGATATGGGTAGAGCTGTATAACACTAAGGGGCAGAAGATGCTGGTGGGAGTTGTGTACAGGCCACCTAACAGTAGTAGTGAGGTTGGGGATGGTATTAAACAGGAAATTAAAAATGTGTGCAATAAAGGAACAGCAGTTATAATGGGTGACTTCAATCTACATATAGATTGGGTGAACCAAATTGGTAAGGGTGCTGAGGAAGAGGATTGCTTGGAATGTATGCAGGATGGTTTTTTTGAACCAACATATTGAGGAACCAACTAGAGAGCAGGCTATTCTGGACTGGGTTTTGAGCAATGAGGAAGGGTTAATTAGCAATCTTGTCGTGAGAGGCCCCTTGGGTAAGAGTGACCATAATATGGTGGAATTCTTCATTAAGATGGAGAGTGACATAGTTAATTCAGAAACAAAGGTTCTGAACTTAAAGAAGGGTAACTTTGAAGGTATGAGACGTGAATTAGCTAAGATAGACTGGCAAATGACACTTAAAGGGTTGACGGTGGATATGCAATGGCAAGCATTTAAAGATCGCATGGATGAACTACAACAATTGTTCATCCCAGTTTGGCAAAAGAATAAATCAGGGAAGGTAGTGCACTGTGGCTAACAAGGGAAATTAGGGATAGTATCAATTCCAAAGAAGAAGCATACAAATTAGCCAGAAAAAGTGGTTCACTGGGAGAAATTCAGAGTCCAGCAGAGGAGGACAAAGTGCTTAATTAGGAAGGGGAAAAAAGATTATGAGAAAAAACTGGCAGGGAACATAAAAAGTGACTGTAAAAGCTTTTATAGATATGTGAAAAGAAAAAGATTGGTTAAGATGAATGTAGGTCCCCTACAGACAGAAACAGGTGAATTGATTATGGGGAGCAAGGACATGGCAGACGAATTGAATAACTACTTTGGTTCTGTCTTCACTAAGGAGGACATAAATAATCTTCCGGAAATAGTAGGGGACAGAGGGTCCAGTGAGCTGGAGGAACTGAAGGAAATATATGTTTGTAGGGAAGTACATGGTGTTGGGTAAATTAAAGGCAGATAAATCCCCAGGGCCAGATGGTCTGCATCCCAGAGTGCTTAAGGAAGTAGCCCAAGAAATAGTGGATGCATTAGTGATAATTTTTCAAAACTTTTTAGATTCTGGACTAGTTCCTGAGGATTGGAGGGTGGCTAATGTAACCCCACTTTTTAAAAAAGGAGGGAGAGAGAAACCGGGGAATTATAGACCGGCTAGCCTAACATTGGTGGTGGGGAAAATGCTAGAGTCAGTTATCAAAGATGTGATAACAGCACATTTGGAAAGCGGTGAAATCATCGGACAAAGTCAGCATGGATTTGTGAAAAGAAAATCATGTCTGACGAATCTCATAGAATTTTTTGAGGATGTGACTAGTAGAGTGGATAGGGGAGAACCAGTGGATGTGGTATATTTGGATTTTCAAAAGGCTTTTGACAAGGTCCCACACAGGAGATTAGTGTGCAAACTTAAAACACATGGTATTGGGGGTAAGGTATTGATGTGGATAGAGAATTGGTTGGCAGACAGGAAGCAAAGAGTGGGAATAAACAGGACCTTTTCAGAATGGCAGGCAGTGACTAGTGGGGTACCGCAAGGCTCAGTGCTGGGACCCCAGTTGTTCACAATATATATTAATGACTTGGATGAGGGAATTAAATGCAGCATCTCCAAGTTTGCGGATGACACGAAGCTGGGCGGCAGTGTTAACTGGGAGGAGGATGCTAAGAGGATGCAGGGTGACTTGGATAGGTTAGGTGAGTGGGCAAATTCATGGCAGATGCAATTTAATGTGGATATATGTGAGGTTATCCACTTTGGTGGCAAAAACAGGAAAACAGATTATTATCTGAATGGTGGTCGATTAGGAAAAGGGGAGGTGCAACGAGACCCGGGTGTCATTATACACCAGTCATTGAAAGTGGGCATGCAGTGAAAAAGGCGAATGGTATGCTGGCATTCATAGCAAGAGGGTTTGAGTACAGGAGCAGGGAGGTACTACTGCAGTTGTACAAGGCCTTGGTGAGACCACACCTGGAGTATTGTGTGCAGTTTTGGTCCCCTAATCTGAGGAAAGACATCCTTGCCATAGAGGGAGTACAAAGAAGGTTCACCAGATTGATTCCTGGGATGGCAGGACTTTCATATGATGAAAGACTGGATCGACTAGGCTTATACTCGTTGGAATTTAGAAGATTGAGGAGGGATCTTATTGAAACGTATAAAATCCTAAAGGGATTGGACAAGCTAGATGCAGGAAGATTGTTCCCGATGTTGGGGAAGTCCAGAACGAGGGGTCACAGTTTGAGGATAAAGGGGAAGCCTTTTAGGACCGAGATGAGGAAAAACTTCTTCACACAGAGAGTGGTGAACCTGTGGAATTCTCTGCCACAGGAAACAGTTGAGGCCAGTTCATTGGCTATATTTAAGAGGGAGTTAGATATGTCCCTTGTGGCTAAAGGGATCGGGGGTATGGAGGGAAGGCTGGTACAGGGTTCTGAGTTGGATGATCAGCCATGATCATACTGAATGGCGGTGCAGGCTCGAAGGGCCGAATGGCCTACTCCTGCACCTATTTTCTATGTTTCTGTAAGATGGGGAAAATAACGTTGGTGCTGGATTCCAAGAGAAGGAATTTGTAGAATGTCTACGAGATGGCTTTGAGGGCAGCTTGTGGTTAAGCTTACTAAGGAAATGACAATTCTGGATTGGGGGTTGTATAATGAGCCAGATTTGATTAGAGCACTTAAGGTAAAGGAACCCTAAGGGTAAATAATCATAATATAGAGTCTGAGAGGCAGAAGCTAAAATCAGATGTATCGGTGTTATTATGGAGTAAAGGGAATTATAGAGACAGGAGTGAGGGGCTGGCCAAAGTTGATTTGAAGGGGACATCTGCATGGATGAGTAAGAGCAGCAATGGCTGCAGCTTCTGGGAGCATTTGGAAGATGCAGGATCAGTTCATCCCAAAGAAGCAGCAGCAGCATTCTAAAGGAAAGGATATGGCAACTGTCGCTGACAAGGGAAGTCAAAGACAGCATAAAAGCAAAAGAAAGGGCATACAATATAGCAAAAATTACTGGATGCTGGAGGATTAGAAAGCTTTTATAAACCAAGAGAAAGTGATTTAAAAAAACAATAGAGGAAAAAGATAAAATATGAAAGTCAAGCTAACCAGTAATATAAAAGAAGATGGGAAGTGTTTCTTTTAGGTAAGTAGTAAGAGAAGTGAGAGTGTATTTTGGACCACTGGAAAATAATGCTGGAGAGGTAGTAATGGACTACACCGCAAGGTTTTGAAAAAGTTAGCTGAGAGATTGTGGAGGCACTGCTAGTGATCTTCCAAGAATCAATAGACTCTGGAATGGTTCCAGAGGACTGGAAAATTGTAAGAAGGGACAGAGGCAAAAAACAGGAAGTTAATAGGCCAGTTAGCCTGACTTCAGTGGTTGGCGAGATGTTGGGAACCAATTATTAAGGATGAGGTAATGGGGTACTTGGACATATGATAAAATAGGCTTAAATCAGCATGGTTTCCTTGAAAGGAAATCTTGCCTGACAAATCTGTTGGAATTCTTTGAGGAAATAACTGGCAGGATAGACAATGGAGAGTCACTAGATGTTTATTTGGATTTTCAAAAGGTCTTTGACTAGGTGCCACACATGAGACTGCCAAACAAGATAATCATCCATAATATTACAGGGAAGATACTAGCATGGGCAGAAGATTGGCTGATAGGTAGGAGGCAAAGCGTGGGAATAAGGGGGGGCTTTTTTGGTTGGCAGCCAGTGGCTAGCGGTGTTCTGCAGGGATTGATGTTGGGACTGTTTCTTTTAAATTATGTCAATGATCTGGATGGTGGAATTGATGACCTTGTGGCCAGGTTTGCCAATCATACGAAGATAGATGGAGGGGCAGACAATGTTCAGGAAGGAGGGAGTCTGCAGAAGGACTGGAACAGATTAGGAGAATGGGCTAAGAAATGGCAAATGGAATACAGTGCAGGGAAGAATATTGTGTTCATTCTGGTTGCCTTGTTTTTGGAAGGAGGTGAAAGCTTTAGGGAGCGTGCCAAGGAGATTTACCTGAATGCTGCATGGATTAGTGATCGTGTCTTATGAGGAAAGGTTGTGCAAGGAGTTTGGAGTGAAGGAGGTGACTTGATAGAGGTGAATAAGAAATTAAGAGACATAGAGACAGCCTGCACTTTTTTCCTAAAGCATCATAAGCTAATATGAGAGGGCATAATTTTAAGGTGATTGGAGAAAAGTATGGAGGGGATGTCAGGTGGTGGTAGTAGAGGCAGGTACATTAGGGACATTTAGATAGGCACATGGATGAATGAAAAATGGGTGGTTATGTGGGAAGGAAAGATTAGATTGATCTTGGAATAGGTTAAAAGGTTGGCAAAATGTGCGCCAAAGAACCTATGCTGTTCTGTTCTATGTTTGGTTTTTGTTTGAACTTGAAAGCTAGTTTACAAGTGCAGTGGAGATTTCCCCAATATTTACATAGAACATAGAAATTGACAGCACATTATAGGCCTATTGGCCCACAATGTTGTGCTGACCATGTAACCTACTCTAGAAATTGCCTAGAATTTCCCTACCTCATAGCCCTCTATTTTTCTAATCTCCATGTACCTATCTGAGAGTCTCTTAAAAGACTCCATTATATCCGCCTCTACCACTGTCGTTGGTAGTCATCATAATATTTATGTGGGATGCTGGTATTTGGGGTTTTTATAGGTAGATTAAAAATGACAGGATTTAATTCTTTAAAGCAGTTTAAGAAAAGGGGCAATAGCTTAGTTCAATATTGAGCTGCTATGCTGGGGTAGATGGGGGTGCATGGGAAAAACTTTTCAATGATTAGACGGCTGATAACAAAACAGATTTAAAATGATTACCAAAAGAAAATTGAATCATGAAGGGTCTCAGTCCAAAATGTTGGCTTTTCATTGCTCTCTATAGATACTACCTGAACTGGTGAGTTACTTGAGCAATTTGTGTGTCTTACTCTAGATTTCCAGCATCTGCAAAATCTCTTGTGGTTTTGAATTATGAAGATTTTCTTTCTGTTTAATGAGTTGGGATACTGTAGATAGTGGGTGGTGGAAGCAGAGTCATAAGGTACTTGGTCAAAGGTACTGGAAAATGAGAAATATTGAAGCATCTTGAAAATGTGGGATTAATTGGAAAGTTCCTTCAGAGCTTGTATAAACCTTTTGCACTATCATCTGATTGGTTGTCTCTCTTTGGTTTGCCTCACTGCTCATTTAATTATTCCCATGTCTTTTTTTCCTTGGCAGATATAAATTGTTGAGGTACTCTAAAGAACGCCAACCCCTGGATGGGTTGAACAACTTAAAGTATACTCCAAATATAACTCTCCACTTCTTGTACAAAAACATCACTGTGAACCTTACACCAGAGTTGGCCCCCGTGGCTGAGGATTAAAGAGGATGAGACCACCCTGAATTTTGACAGCTTCCCTGGAATATTGAATTTCAGCATACTTTGTTCTGGCGGTTCAGTGAAAGGCTTTTGAGGGTCTTGAGAAACTGCCAAAGCACCTCGGATGTGATTTTTTAATGACGGCTCAAGTCCTGAAGTTTGAACAGCTGATTGTTATCTGCATGTGTGTGCACTAGCTTTGCTAATGAGTTTATCATGCGTTTCGACAGAAAGCACCCCAAATCATTCAGAAATCAAGAGGTGCATACAGCAGGGCCGCTCATTATTAGGTCCTGCCATTCTTGTATTAGCTTTCTTGTCATGGTCAGCTGTTCCTGTACAAAGTTATTAATGCCAATGGAATTCCCATTTGTAGGTGTTGTATAACCTATTGTAATTTTTAGCTAAAATGAAGGCTTGTGGTCTACTTCAATTAATGCTATGGATTTGTAAATATACTGTAAAATTGTGCACTTTGCCACTCCTTTTTTATACTGTTGAACTAATGCATTTGTGATGTTCCTTTTAAAAAGGAAGTATGTATATGTATGTATTTAACTTGGCATGCAAGATCAAAATGTATATAGTCTAAGACACATCATTTACTTTCCCTATGGAATAGTGGAAAGAATTCCAGTATAATATTTGGCCTCTGGTAGCTATTAATTTACCTGGTTACAGTAGCAGTTTATATTACTAAATCACATGATCTAGTTATGACCCAAATACTTTTGAAAGTAATATTAGTTTAGCCTGAGATTAATTTCAGAATGGAATGGTGCTCTCCAAGGCGTTTAGTAAATGGGTAACTGCTTACAAAAGTCAAAATATGAGAGATGTGTGTTTTTTAAATCTCTTTAAAGCAGTTGAAAATAAACTAGTAGCTAAACTGAGATGTTATCTTGTAGGGTTTTGTGTGTGCAGACACTTCAGAAACTACTGACTGTTACCAGTTGCCTGAGTAATTCTATAGCCACTATGCTCATCTGACTCTTAAAGCAGTGGCACATCCGTTACCCTGTGGATTTCCTGCATGTTTTCAAGTTTGCTATTTGTAAGATCGCAATCCTCAGATTCAGATGTGGAATTTGAGACCCTGTTTTCTGATTTTTTTTTTTGTTAACCTTGCAAAGGAAGCATTATAAAATATAGTGTATGCCAATAGATATAAAAGCATGGGTCAAAGCCGAGTAGCTAGGTACAAGTTTTTAAAATGTATTCCTTTGGACCATTGTATATATGCCAGTAACACTGAAAAAACAGATTATTCTGTGAATATAGATTTTGGTAATGTTCTGTTCTTTTGATTTTTTAAAAATTGTGATTTATAGGTGATCTTTAAAAATCTGCAGTTACATTGATTTTAATCTGATGGGATGTTGATGTAATTGCTAGACTTCAACACCAAGGGAAGAAAGCATCTTTGCTCTTCAAAGAAGATTATTTGTTTTCTAATTTAATTTGGTTCAAAATGGGCTGTTTCGCTGAGTAGACTGAAAAGGGATTCCTCATTTGTGGACTACAGTTCTTTAGTTGTGGATGAGCCTGGTATTGTTTATTTTTTTCATTGTACATTTGCAGATCTTTTCTCTATAACTTTTCATAATTGCCACTAACCACAGTTGGGAACTTCAGCTCTTTTGGCTTGAGTTGTGTATTACTTCTGAATGTATTTGAAGTGTATAAACCAAGTACCTTGTAAGGCATACAAAATATTTTGCCACAAATAGTAAGGGAGAATAGTTTTGTATATGGAAATGTAGGAAGTCTTAAGACACATCATTTACTTTCCCTACGATGTAGTGGAAAAAATTCCAGTACAGTATATTATCTGGGTCTCTGGTAGTTATAAACTTTATCTGGTTACAGTAGGGATTTGTATTACTATATTACAAACCAGTTATGACTTGGAAAATAAAGTGCGCTTCAAAAATACAAATGATTCAACAGAAACGATGCCCTTGCAGTAAATTTGGATGATGTCATCCAGCAAAGAGGGAGAGAAACATTTGAGGTGACAGCATCAAACATAGCGAGTTGCTGTTACTAATGACCACCTCCTGGCCATTATGTTAGTTGATGTACATTTTCCCTACTGATTGCCTTAATCATTTTCTGTTCAGTATATGCTTAAGTGAACCATTAAAGCACTGAAGAGTGGGATCCAGAAGAATTATTCTGAAATTATATGGGGAAAAAATGCGCTAATCTTATTGAGCTTGTTGAGTTTTGTTTAATCCAGCCAAAGTTAACCTAGAGTTTGAAGTTCCAGCAGTGATTCCGGATCAGTTTTGATTTGAATTTTACCTATTTTTTGGGTTTCTTGTCTGTACTCTCCATTCCCTTCCATTGCTTCCTTTCAAGTGACTTTAGGCATAGTAACACACTGGTTAAATCTCTGGAGTTAAAATCCCAGACCATAATCTATAGAGATCTCTTGGCAGCTGGGAAATTTAAATTCGACCAACGTGTTGAAATAAAGCCAATCTTAGGACTAGCAACTCCCATGTTGTCCTTAAAAGCTGATTTGATTTATTAAGGCATTACAAAGTATGAAATCTAACATCTTTGTAACACGCATTCCAGGTCTACCAGTATGATTGATTCTTAATTCTCTTTTCGGTTCTGGGATAATTTGAGGATGTGTATCAAAATGCTGGTGTGAATGGTAATGTTCACATTCTTGAATGAATGAAAGTAAAAATGTTCAAATTTTCTCAGAGGGTAAGCATGGAATATAGAGTGACTGCCACTGTTGTAGAATACAATGCATATTAATCCCACCAACAATCAGCCTGCTTCAGCTTCTAAGGAATACTTTTCATAACTTATAATAACCTGGCATTGTAATTTTTTTAGTAGATCTTCTGTTTGTATGTGCTTCTGCAAACTTTGTTCCTTCAAGCGGGAAGAGACTGCAAAGTATTTTGCTTCTCAAAGGAAATGAAGTATGAAATTTTTAAATTAATATATCTAATCATATCCAAAACAGATATTCTCCCTTCCCAGTAATAATTCTGTACATTTACTAGGACATTTGTTAAGCAATGGACAACAAATTTGACAAGATCTCAACTCTTTGGAATGTAGGATTCTCCTACAATAGGGAGTAGTCAGGGTGTCATTTCTGAGGCGTTCTTTCCCTTTTAGAGCAGAAGGAACAGGGACGGGTGAATTCGATCTGATTATCATCCTGCCTGGTGAGTTAAAGATGTATGGAGGTCTGATGATGTGATGTATGCAATTGGTTTATGCCTCTGATTAAAAGCCATGTCATTATATTAAATTAATGACTAAAACAAGACTTGAAATTTAACTACTTACTAACTGCAATATCCAACCACTATTAATTAAACCAAATATGTGCAAAGTTAGTGCTATTATTTTGCTGCCTAATTTAGCTTTGAAATTGCACTTTGTCTAGTCATACATTTGGTTAAAATTCACTGAAAGGAATGTCAGGTTATCCAAAGAATTAATATCTGAAATCTAGTTGGTTCTATTTTTAAAAAAAAAGTAAAATGAAACCTTCATGCAGGATGCGTCCTAATTTTTGAAATTTTAACCTTGTAAAACTTGACCAACAATGTACATTTTAATTTAACCCTCATGTATCTGCTTTTATTTTTCAATATTAACTGAAAGTATTGTGCACTTTAACTTTTATCTATACATTATCTATAATATATTTGATATATATTTAAATCTATATGTATTGGATTTTAAATTGGAGGGGTGTAAACTTCATTTCAAAACTTAAAAACCTGTAATAGTGGCAGAAATTGTTTTCTGTTCAAAAGTTCATGTTGCTAATCATAATACATTTATGTAAGATGTTGTAAATCACATTTACTTTCAAAAAACATTATGAAGTTAATTTATAGGCAAAATTGATTGTAGTATGCTGCAGGAGGAATGAAAAGGCATGCTAATTTGTACATTGCACAGTCACCTAATTGTTTAAGTATCTATTTAGCAATGTTTTTGGTAATATTTGTACATTTTGTATCATTTTATGAGAATAAACAATACCAGCCACTAACCTTTATGTGTGTCTCTACCTTGGTTTTAAAGCAAGTGTCCTTGCACTGCGGTGTTCAGTAGTATTTGAAGTAGAAAGTTGGAACAACAATGAACTAGGATTCCAGATTTTACATAAAGCAATTTAGGTTAGCATCCTTGGTAAAATAATCACATCTAATATAAATTGGCAGAAGTTTTAAAAAAAACTGTGCCTTTAAGTAATGAGAACATACTGAAGAAAAACTCCCTTATGGGTGTCTGCAGAGATAAAGAATAAAAGGACTAGCATGCAAAAACGTCTAACCTGTTGAAGTACAAAATCAGTGTTACAGTTTACATTGCTTAGATAAAAATGTTTTAATTAGTTTATGATCAATTACAAATATATTCAAAATGCAAGCCAAAGTTTTAACTTAGGTTTGCACAAATCACAACATTGACCTTTAATTCATTAGTTTCTGAATCATTTTCACATATGAAGGGTGAACAGCCTTTATGGGAGGCCACCAATGTATTCTAATGTGGATTTCTAATCAGCCCTGTAGAGGAGTAGGAGTAGGGACTGAGAAGAACTGCAAGAATGTAGTGTTGTTGGCTTGCTCTCGGTACACGGAAGACCACCTGAAATGAAAAGCAACAATAGATTATCAACTTAATTGGAACTCTTCCTGTCAGACTTTGGCATTTGAGATTTTACCAACAGACTAATGATTAGTAATTTTTTTTAAACATGCAGATGCTGGAAATCTGAAATAAATAATTTACTATTACTGGAAGCACTTAGTATCTTCAAACTGAAGTGTTCACTCCATTCCCCTTCTAGATGCTATCAGCTCTTAATTCTAGCTCCACCTGCAAGTGATCCCCATAAACCTACTTTCAACTTTGAAGTAATGCATTTGGACGTGCAGGAATATAAGAAACTGCAGAGATGAGTGGATTCAGCTCAACATATCAGACTCATTTATTGGAACAGTGAAATGCATTGTTTGTGCTAACAGCCAACACAACCCAAGGATGTGCTGCAAGAGTCACCACATATTCCACCACCAGCATTGCATGTCCACAGAACAATGCAATCAGCAACAACAAGGCAACAAAACAGCAAATGAGCCCAGTTTCTCCCTCCCACTTACCTATACAAACCTCCAAACACAGGAGTCTGTCTTGGGCATATCCCTTTCCACCGTCAGTACTACCTGTTGGAAGCACTGCCTCAAGTAGGTAACGTCATCAAAGATCTACACCATCTTGTCTCTGCCATTTTCTTGCAGCTATTATCCAGCAGGAATCCCACACCAATAGGTTCAAAAACTAACTTCCTTTCAACTAATTGGTTCTTGAACAAACTTGCACAGCCCCAATCACTACAGTTTAGTAACACTATGGTCACATTGATCCCTTTGCACTAAAATGGATTTTGTTTTTGTAATGGTATTATTTTTGTATGTTTTTAATATCTTGTTTCTTGCAACAATTGTCTATCTGGTTCTATGTACCCTTGATACTGCTGCAAGTAAATTTTTCATTATATCTATACTTATGACAAATTTAACTTGTGAATCAGGTTTATTGACATTGAAATGTCATCAAATTTGTTGTTTTGCGGCAGCAGTACAGTGCAATACATAAAAATAGACAAATTATAATGTATAAAATTAAGTAGCAAAAAGAGCAAACTAATAAGTAATGTTCATGTGTTCATTGGCTGTTCTAAAATCTGATCATGGGGAAAGAAGTTGCTAAAACGGTGAGTGTGTGCCTTCAGACTCTAGTATCTTATCTCTGGCTTTGCCTTTAAACCCTCGCCTCTCCTAGATTCCAAAATCTTGGTCTCAAAATATTTGACTACTTAAGCTGTCTGAAGACCCACCTGTTAAAGGATCTCCAATCAGAAATATTAGCTATTCCTCTCCCTGCTAATACACTCAATTTTGTTTCTAAAAGGGTTTTTCTAACGAATTTAATATTAAACACACAACGCATATTTTCCTCGCATGAATATAGTGATAAGTCAATTACAAGTCATAAGGGGGTTCCTTATGTCCATTCTATTCCGCAATTTAGTTTTCGTTGCATTCAGTGCAGAAAACTCCACTTTGCAGAGATATGTTGTTGGAAATGGAAGCAACGTTTTCAGTGCTTTCGTGGCTATCTCAGCCTTGACTTTGATCCAGAATGCCGGCAGAAATGCTATGTCAAACATACTTTTCAGCCCACCGTCATTTGCAAGCTCAAGGAGTTGATCTTCTTCCCGCGCTGACATGGATGATTCACCGGGGACCCATTCCCTTGCACGACCCATTCCTTTGCACATCTTGGGTCATTTGCCATTGGGAAGAAACACTCGAATTCTGTCGACAATGAAGATAGGTGTTTGCGCACCAGCTATGAGCCTCAGTCTCTCCCAAATTCCCTGCTAATGTTGGGAACATGTCAGATATGCCCCTATCTACTCCTCGTCCCCACAGTTCCAGTTTGGCTGTGAAAGCAATTTACCTGCCAACTTGAAGACAATTGTCATTATCCCCTGAAATGACAGATTGAGTTCATTGAGCAGGTGAAGATGTGACACAGATAAGCGAGTTTTGCTATCCACTCGTCGTCACTGAAGTGTGCTGCCATTGGTGACTTTTTTCCTGAAAAAAAATCTGTGTAGTTGCTCTCTTAACTCAGAAACCCTGGCCAGGGCTCTCCCCCTTGATAGCCACCTGACTTCAATGTGTAAGAGAATGCGTTTGTGCTCTGCATCCACTTCCTTGCAAAGCTGCTCAAACAGACCTGAGTTAGGGCTTTTAACCATAGAAACCATAGAAACTACAGCACAGAAACAGGCCCTTTGGCCCTTCTTGGCTGTGCCGAACCATTTTCTGCCTAGTCCCACTGACCTGCACACGGACCATATCCCTCCATACACCTCCCATCCATGTATCTGTCCAATTTATTCTTAAATGTTAAAAAAGATTTACCACCTCGTCTGGCAGCTCATTCCATACTCCCACCACTCTCTGTGTGAAGAAGCCCCCCACTAATGTTCCCTTTAAACTTTTCCCCCGTCACCCTTAACCCATGTCCTCTGGTTTTTTTTCTCCCCTTGCCTCAGTGGAAAAAGCCTGCTTGCATTCACTCTATCTATACCCATCATAATTTTATATACCTCTATCAAATCTCCCCTCATTCTTCTACGCTCCAGGGAATAAAGTCCTAACCTATTCAACCTTTCTCTGTAACTGAGTTTCTCAAGTCCCGGCAACATCCTTGTAAACCTTCTCTGCACTCTTTCAACCTTATTTATATCCTTCCTGTAATTTGGTGACCAAAACTGAACACAATACTCCAGATTCGGCCTCACCAATGCCTTATACAACCTCATCATAATATTCCAGCTCTTATACTCAATACTTTGATTAATAAAGGCCAATGTACCAAAAGCTCTCTTTACGACCCTATCTACTTGTGTCGCCACTTTTAGGGAATTTTGTATCTGTATTCCCAGATCCCTCTGTTCTACTGCACTCCTCAGTGACTTACCATTAACCCTGTATGTTCTACCTTGGTTTGACCTTCCAACGTGCAATACCTCACACTTGTCTGTATTAAACTCCATCTGCCATTTTTCAGCCCATTTTTCCAGCTGGTCCAAGTCCCTCTGCAGGCTCTGAAAACCTTCCTCACTGTCTACTACACCACCAATCTTTGTATCATCAGCAAATTTGCTGATCCAATTTAGCACATTATCATCCAGATCATTGATATAGATGACAAATAACAATGGACCCAGCACTGATCCCTGTGGCACACCACTAGTCACAGGCCTCCACTCAGAGAAGCAATTCTCTACCACCACTCTTTGGCTTCTTCCATTGAGCCAATGTCTAATCCAATTTAGCACCTTTCCATGTATACCTAGTGACTGAATTTTCCTAACTAACCTCCCATGCGGGACCTTGTCAAAGGCCTTACTGAAATCCATGTAGACAATATCCACTGCCTTCCCTTCATCCACTTTCCTGGTAACCTCCTCAAAAAACTCCAGTAGATTGGTCAAACATGACCTACCACGCACAAAGCCATGTTGACTCTCCCTAATAAGTCCCTGTCTATCCAAATGCTTGTAGATTCTGTCTCTTAGTACTCCCTCCAATAACTTACCTATTACCGATGTTAAACTCACTGGCCTATAATTTCCCGGATTACTTTTTGATCCTTTTTTAAACAACGGAACAACATGAACCACTCTCCAATCCTCCGGCACTTCACCCGTAGACAGCGACATTTTAAATATTTCTGCTAGGGCCCCCGCAATTTCAACACTAGTCTCCTTCAAGGTCCGAGGGAACACCCTGTCAGGTCCTGGGGATTTATCCACTTTAATTTTCCTCAAGACAGCAAGCACCTCCTCCTTTTCAATCTGTACAGTTTCCATGATCTCACTACTTGATTCCCTCAATTCCATAGACGTCATGCCAGTTTCCTTAGTAAATACAGACGCAAAAAACCTATTTAAGATCTCCCCCATTTCCTTTGGTTCCGCACGTAGCCGACCACTCTGATCTTCAAGAGGAACAATTTTATCTTACAATCCTTTTACTCTTAATATATCTGTAAAAGCTCTTTGGATTATCCTTCACTTTGACTGCCAAGGCAACCTCATGTCTTCTTTTAGCCCTCCTGATTACTTTCTTAAGTATTTTCTTGCACTTCTTATACTCCTCAAGCACCTGATTT
The DNA here is from genome assembly GCF_963921235.1 of Mobula hypostoma. NCBI lineage: Eukaryota > Metazoa > Chordata > Chondrichthyes > Myliobatiformes > Myliobatidae > Mobula > Mobula hypostoma. The sequence goes on from NC_086097.1 coordinate 175,824,786, forward strand.
ACTCCGTTTCCTATACATTTCATACAACTCCCTCTTCTTCTTTATCAGAGTTGCAATATCCCTTGAGAACCAAGGTTTCTTATTCCTTTTCAATTTGCCTTTAATCCTGTCAGGAACATACAAACTCTGCACTCTCAAAATTTCCCCTTTGAAGGCTTCCCACCTACCAATCACATCTTTGCCAGAGAACAACCTGTCCCAATCCATGCTTTTTAGATCCTTTCTCATTTCTTCAAATTTGGCCTTCTTCCAGTTCAGAACCTCAACCCTAAGACCAGATCTATCCTTGTCCATGATCAAATTGAAACTAATGGTGTTATGGTCACTGGAACCAAAGTGCTCCCCTACACAGACTTCCGTCACTTGTCCTAACTCGTTTCCTAACAGGAGATCCAATATTGCATCCCCTCTAGTTGGTCCCTCTATATATCGATTTAGAAAACTTCCCTGAACACATTTTACAAACTCTAAACCATCTAGACCCCTAACAGTATGGGAGTCCCAATCAATGTATGGAAAATTAAAATCCCCTACCACCACAACTTTATGTTTCCTGCAGTTGCCTGCTATCTCTCTGCAGATTTGCTCTTCCAAGTCTCGTTGACTATTGGGTGATCTGTAATACAATCCCACTAATGTGGCCATACCTTTCCTGTTTCTCAGCTCCACCCATAAGGACTCAGTAGACAGGCCCTCTAATCTGTCCTGCCTGAGCACTGCTGTAATAATTTCCCTAACAAGCAATGCTACTCCCCCACCTTTCATTCCTCTGCCTCGATCACATCTGAAACATCGGAATCCTGGAATATTAAGCTGCCAGTCCTGCCCCTCCTGTAGCCAAGTTTTGCTTTGATCTGATTGATAACTTCATCAACGTCACTCAATACGCTGTTTTTCAGCTAGCCGGCATTTCCCTATGTATGACACAGTGTGTGGACTGGCATTCCGGAGTAACCTCTCTGACTCGGGTAGTGAAACCAGACTCGTTAAGCTGTTCCAACAGCTGTGCTTCGATGTCCTCCGCCATGTCATCGATTGTTCTTGAAACTGTGGTAGCTGAAAGAGAAACCTGTGCTCAGGTCGCAATAAAGCCATATTTTATGTACGACTCGTCGTATTTTCTATTGAAGGAAGCTTTCATTTTTTTGCAGTCTCGGCCTCAGCTGTCTCTGCTTTATCAAGAACGTTAGGCCTTTTATGTCCCCTACCATCTCTTCCAAAGAAAATCTCAAGCGATGTTTGTTTTTTTTACTCCTCTAGTAGTTTTAGGTTAATGATCGACTGATGTCCTCGCGTGGGTGATGTCCTCGCGTGGGTATTGACCTCGCGTGCGATCAAGTTCAACAGTGGACGTGACAGGGAATGAGAAAAGGTGTAGTTGACCCATGTCGTTTCCTCGCGGCCCGGTAAGACATGCTTTACAGCCCGGTGGTTGGGGACCACTGTCCTAAATCACTGTGAAAACCAGTGAGATACTTTTGACAATTTGTTCCCTGGGTTAATTAGTGCACTGCAGCTTCCAGAACCTATAGTGAGCAGATCTTTGTGAATAGTGAGAAATAAATATTGGCTAGATTATGGAATGCTCAATGTCCAGTCTCAGTACAAAGCAGGCTGCTGTGTGTACTACAAAAGGTGCTGAGCAGAGGGAACACAGCTGGCACGTCTATTCTTCTTGTTCCTTCTGTAAAGCTGAATAAAAGACCCTACCCACTCCAGACATTCCCTCTTCAACACCCCCTCCCCCATGACATTCCATGGGGGCAGAAGTTACAAAAGCCTGAAAGCATACACCACCAGGCTCAAGACGGTTATGTCAATTGAACCTTTCCCTAGTACAATAAGAATAGATTCTTGACCTCTCAATCTAGCTCATTAGGACCTTTCATCTTATTGTGTACCTTCACTGCACTTTCTCTGTAACTAACACTGTTTTGTTTCTGTTTTACCTTGTCTTCAGCAATGGAATGTTGTAATGGATTGATAGGTATGAGCAGTGTGCAAGGTAAGTTTCTCACTGTACCTTGGTACATGTGACAATAAACCAATTGACCAGCTGGGTACAAGTAATTAAGTCTATGAGTCGGAGATAGCACAGGTCTTTCAGCCCAACAGAATCCGTACCCATCATCAACTAGCCAATTACACTAATCCTACGTCAATTTTATTGCTTATTTTTATCACATTCCCAAAAGGTAAATGGATGGTTGGGCAATGGGTAAAACAGGGAGGTCTTCCTACAATCATACAGGGCCTTGGAGAAACAAGACCATAAAATATTGGAGCAGAATTATGCTATTTGGCCCATTGAGTCAACTCTGCCATTTAATCATAGCTGAACAAATTTTCCTCTCAGCCCCAGTCTCCTACCCTCCCCCCCCCCAAGCTTGTATCCCTTCATGATCTGACCAATCAAAATTCTATCAACCTCTGCCGATACATGAAGACTTGGCCTCTGTAGCTGCCTGTGACAACAAATTCCACAGACTCACCAAGGAGTATTGTGATCCTTTTGAAACACAAAGGACATGGAGTCCTGTTAAGCTGAGCAGCAAGAGGGTATTCCCATTCATGATATAGAAATATAAGAATAAGAGGTCACTTGTGGGAGATGAGAGGAACAACTTCGCTGAGGACTTTTGAACTTTGGAATCCCCTCCCCTTGAGTGCTCTGGAGCCTGAGGTGACAAGTATGCGCAGCTGAGATAGATTTTTGGAATTTAAAGGCGTTGAGGGTTGTAGTGATGGACAGGGCATTTCATCTCAGAAGCTTCTCCTGTAGCTATCCAGCTTCCCAACAAAGCTCACTCAGGTGTAATACCCTAACTGTCCCTGCACAACATCTATTAAATGGTCTTTCCTGCTCTCCTTGTTTTGTTGGTAATTATTTGGTCTGTTCATATGTTCACATTTATTTAAGTTTGATTAAATAAATTAAACTGCTCATGTCTGTTTGCACTATTGTCTTGTAAATTGTTGGTTGCTATAAGTCCTGTGTTTTATGCTTGGCACCAAACCATGATCAATTCTGGTATGTTTCACATACTGGCAATAAAGTGATTCTGATTCTGAGGAAATTGAAGCTGAGGGCAAATTCCAATCAGTTATGGTCTTATTGAACAGGGGAGCAGACTCACTCACTCCAAGCTTTCTGTCTACCTTTCCTTTCTCCGCATTTCTCCTCTCTTGCTACCTCTTCCCTCTCTCTACATTTGCCTTCTCTACCCCCCCCTTTCCGGATGTAACTTCCCCCTCTTCAGATCTAACTTCCCCCTCTTTCTACTTTCACCTTTACATCTCTCTCTCTCTCCCTCTTTACCTCTTTCTCACCAGTCCCTACTCTCTCTTTGCTTGCTTATGACTCTCTCTCTCTCGCCTTCACTTTCGTCACATTATTGCCTTCAGTCATGCACCTCAATGTTAATGAGGTAGTGAGAGTGGGAGGCTGCATCAATGATACTGACTGAGCCACTGGTTCAGAACATGAAAGGAATGTTTGTCACCTTTACCAGCGAAACAGATTAAGCAGTTGTGTAAAGCAAGATTGGACTGAATTGAAAGGCTGTTAGATTTTGCAGCTGATGGAAATGAAAATCAATGCGTGTTTCCAACTTCTGATATGCTGCTTTCTGCACCTTGGATAAGCACAATTATTTTCAAAGTGCAACAAAGATTTAAATGAAGTAAAGTGCTTGAATATCAGTCATACTACATTACAACACAAAAGCAGAGCTTTCACTCATAGTTGACCCCTTACAATAAACTTAATTTTTGGTTTCAATTATGTTCTCTCTTGTAAAAATTATGCATAATTTATGTTTTATGTTTTTCTTATGAATGCTGCTTATCTGATACCATGTACCCGTGAAACTCATTCATAAGGCCAGTGATGTTGTGGGGATGGAACTGGACTCTCTCGCGGTGGTGTCTGAAAAGAGGATGCTGTCTAAGTTGCATGCCATCTTGGTCAATGTCTCCCATCCACTACATAATGTACTGGGTGGGCACAGGAGTACATTCAGCCAGAGACTCATCCCTCCGAGATGCAACACTGAGCGTCATAGGAAGTCATTCCTGCCTGTGGCCATCAAACTTTACAACTCCTCCCTTGGAGGGTCAGACTCCCTGAGCCAATAGGCTGGTCCTGGACTTATTTCATAATTTACTGGCGTAATTTACATATTATTATTTAACTATTTACGGTTTTATTACTATTTAATTATTTATGGTGCAACTGTAACGAAAACCAGTTTCCCCCAGGATCAATAAAGTATGACTACTATGAAGAAGCTGCAAATAAACTTTTCATTGCCCCTGTGCACATGACAATAAACTCAAATTTGACTTGCGTTGATCGTACTCTATTACCTGAAAACAAATGGGGGAAGCATGGGGAAACTCCATTAGATTTCGACTTAAAATGGGAAAAGAGCAGGGATCTGGGGGAACGAGGAGGGAATGGGACTAATTATACGAGTATTCCACATGGTTAATGTTGGCTTTAGAGTTTGTGGCTCTGCTACGCATGTCTATGCTTCATTAAAACTGCTCAGTAAAATGGGAATGCTTGATAAACATCTTTCACCCAGAGGACTGTTTTTTTGCTGCATCAGAGTCTAGTGAATCAGTAAGCAGATTTTGCAATTGTATTGTGTGTGTCAATAGACTTCGGTGTTCTTTGCCAACACTTCTACACTGGCAACTTTTCAATCAATTATGTACAAAGGAAAGCAAGAGTAACAAGTTGTTGTAAAATGTGAAGCATTGATAAAGACACAAACAAGTAACATTCCATTCAACTTTGCCCCAGTACAAATCATTTTATATTTGCGTTTTATTTGGCACAAGCTCACTAACGTATCTAGACTAGTGGAAAGAGTATTCACGGGTGGCGGGGGGGGGGGTGCTTGTGGGGGGCAGTGGGTTGGCAGAGTGGAATACTGGAGACTACCAGCTAAATAAACCACTAACCCCTAGGATTTGTAGTCAGACAATGCATCCTTTATTCACAGCTCACTAAACTGAATCAAACACAATTGTCAATATACAGCAACAACACCTATAGTGTATAAATCTTCAAGGAATCAGTGCATTAATACTTTAACACCATTTAACATTGAAGTTCATTTTCAACGGATGATAGAGTTGCTGTGCTAGTCATGTTTCCATTTCTGAGGGAGCTGATCTAAACTTAGTATCAGTGTCTTATAAAAATACAGCCAGAAATTGGCCCTTTGGCCCATCCAGTCTGTACTGAACCATTTAAACTGCCTAATCCCATTGACCTGCAGTCAGACTATAGCCCTCCATATCCCTACCATCCATGTACCTATCCAAACTTCATTTATTGCATTGATTCAGCTGATGTAAACTGGAATTTAGAAGGATGAGAAGTGTCCGCGTAGAATGAATGCACCTGTAACGGGATCAGACAGAGTGTCCAAAACTAGACAGCTCAGCCCTCAGTGGATGGAGAACTCCAAATGTTGTGGAGACTGGATCATTGGAAGCACTGGAATAAGAGAGAGGTTCATTTTTGAATGGGGACTGAGGGCGATGGGGAACCAGTGCACAAGAGATGAGGCCTGGGGGATATTATACACAATGGTGAGTCAGGCTTGAGTGGCCAAATGGCTTACTCCTCATTTTCTTGGTCAAGGTCAGTAGAGATATATTCACCTGAAGATCATAAATACTATCATTAAATATAGATAAAAGGGAAGTGAATATGTTTCTAGATAGTAATGGGTTCAAAGGATGTGGGGATAATGTAGTGAAGTGGTTGATAGCCCGTGGTCATATAAAATGGTGAATCATGTCCTAGGCATTATGATTCTGAGGCCAGGATAGGGTGAATTGGTGCTGTCTCTGGGGACCTGATCATTCATGCTCTCTCAATCAACGTCACTAAACCAGATTATCAGGTTACCCACTGTGGGAGCATACTGCACAAAAGTTGGTGGCATTCCAAAAATGACATTTCAACACATTCTTCATAAGCTGCAAAATGCCTTTGGGATCTCCCAAGTCACCTGGAGACATTAAAAAACAGTGGAGGAACTCAGTCAGCCATTTCAGGCTGAGACCAAGGGTTAACTGTTTATTCCTCTCCATAGATGTTGCCTGACCTGCTGAGTTCCTCCAGCACTGTGCATGTGCTGCTTCAGGCTTCCAGCATCTGCAGAATCTCGTGTGTCTGGAGAAATACGGTCTTTCTCTTTGTTAAGTTTACATGTGAATTGACGAATGCTGGAATTTTGTGTGAAATATGCTGTATTGGAACGGAAGCCTGCAATTTTCCTTGCACAGATTATTCTCTGGAGTTGAATGATCCCAGGAATGAAAGACTTAATTGTATGAGAGTGTTTGATGTGTCTGGGCCTGTACTCGATGGAGTTCAGAAGGATGGGGAGAAGAGGCGTGAATCTTATTGAAGCCTACTTGGTACTAAAAAAGGTCTGGATAGAGTTGATGTGCAGATAATATTTCCATCAGGATCTAGGATCCAAAGAAACATCTTCAGAATAAAAGGACATCACTTTATAACTGAGATAAGGACAAATCTATTCAGCCAGAGGAGAGTGAATCTATGGAATTCATTTCTGGAGAGGACTGTGGAGGCCAGGCCATTGGATATATTTAAAGCAGAGATTGGTATGCTCTTGATTGGCAAGGGGGTTAAAGTTTATGTCGAGAAGGTGGGAGAAAAATAAATCAGCCATGATTGAATGGCGGAACAGACTCAATGGGCTGAATGGCTTAATTCTGCTCTGATAACTTATGTTCTTGCATATAAAGTATTCATTAAAGTGGAACTTACATCAGCACATTCATGGAAGGGGTTAATTCCTTTGTTCCTCCAGTAGGCACCAGTGTCAAAGTGGATTTTGTACAGACCGGCTGGAAGATGCTCCTCGGAAGTAAGATTGTGGACTTCTCCACTTATTCCTGTGCCCCTACAAAAGAAGCCAATGGAGTAAGAACTACTTGTCAATGGTTCTATTGAGTGAGCTGTAAACTGAGTTAAAACCAGCTGTTTATACAGCACAGCAATGAGCCCTTCTACTCAGCACTCTCATGCTAACCTTTATTCCACCAGACCCACTTATCTGTATTAGGTTTGTATCTCTCTACGCCCTGCCTATCTGTGTCTGTCCAAGTGCCCTTTAAATGTAGTCATTGTATTTGATTCCATTGCTTCCTCTAGCAATATCTTCCAAATACCAACCACTCACTGTGTCAAAAAACAAGTTCACCCCTTAGGTCCTTAGACCCATGCCCTATTATTTTGGTGCTCCTCCAATGGAAAATAAGTTCAGTTCTTGCGTTCACTTCTGGTCCCCTCATTATAGGAAGGATGTGGAAGCTTTAGAGAGGGTACAGAGGAAATTTACCAGGATGCTGCCTGGATTGGAGAACATGTCTTACAAGAAAAGGTTGAGTGAGATCTTTGGAGTAAAGGTGACGTGGTAGAAATATTGTGGTGAGCATTTGATCCATAATGACAGGCGAGGAAGCTCGTTAACAACCGTTTTATTGTGATAAACAGAAAACAGACAGGGCACCGTGACCTGGAGAGTGAACCCCACCAGTCTCACACCGACGGGGGAGGTGACCATCACACACCCCGGTTACAGTTAGGGTGACCACAAATACACAAACAAATAACTGTATAACCCAAGCTAAATTGAAACAATAAATGAACTGGAACTTCCCACCATAATCCCACAAAAACATTTTAACACAAGACCAATAAACAGTGCTGATCATTAGAAATGCAGGGGCAGGCTGTCGACACACTACCCCTCCCCCGCCCAAAGCATCACAGTATATAAGGTGATAAGTCAGAGACAGAATGGTCAGCCAGAGGCTTCTATCTTGGGCGGAATGGCTAATATAGGGAAGGGGCATTATTTTAAGGTGATTGGAGGAAATATAGGGAGAGTGTTGGAGGAAATATAGGGATGATGTCAAGGGCAGGCTTTTTTTTTAGTTAGTCATTGTGTTGAACGGGATCTCAGTGGTGATAGTAAAGACAGCTACATTAGGGAAATTTAAGAAAATCTTGGATAGACTCATGGATGAGAGAAAAATCGAGGGTTATGTGGTAGGGAAGGGTTAGACTAATCTTGAAGTGGATTAAAAGGTTGGCATAACATTGCGTGCGGTATTGTTCTTTGTTCTAAAACAGATTCTGACTGTCCACCTTCTCTATGCCCCTTGTAATCTTATATACAGGTTCTCCCCAGGTTTTGAACACCCGACTTATGTACAGTCTGCACATACATACAAGCATTTTGAGACTGGTGGGATGGACTTGCCGGCTGTTACGTATTGTAGGGCTGCAAGGAGATCCTGCCAAGTAGAAACTCAGTTCATGGTATTATCTGAATGATTGGACTAAGTGCACATTGCTCTTAAATAGCCTGTGTTTTTAGTTAAATATATTGTCAGGAAGCTGCAATTGTGAACTTTTTGATTTGGAGATGCAGCACAGTAACAGGGTCCTTAGGTCCAATTAGCCTCTTCTGCTCAATTACACCCATCTGACCAATTAACCTAATAACCCATCTACCTTTGAAATGTGGCAGGAAACCAGAGCACCCAGAAGAAACCGTACCGTCATGGGGAGAACGCACAAGCAGTGACCCAGGTTCAGTTCCACTGCTACTGCGCTGTCTGCTATAAACAGTTATCAGCAATACAGCCCTGTCAAAATCTGGGAACATCTAACAAGCCCAGCCTATCCAGTCTCTCTCCATCACAAAAATGCTCCGATTCAGGTGAACCTTTTTTGTCCCTCACATATCATTCCGATAGTGTGATGACCGGAACTGCGCACGATATCCCAAGGGTGGCCTAACCAGTGTTTTGTAAAGTAGGCCAGTATGAACTAAGATATGGGGCAGAAGGCGGCTGTTTGGCCCAACAAGTCCCAACTGGGAAACAAATGGAAGATGGTGGAATCTGAAACTAAAGCAGAAATGCTGGGGAACCTCAGTCAAACAGGCAGTATGTGTTGAAAGAAAAATCAGTTAATGGTTCAGGTTGAAGATCCTTTCTCAGATCCGGGGTAGAGTGGGTTAGAGGTGGTGTAGTCTTCAGTTTTTATTGCAGAGCTGGGGAGGGGACAGGAAGGTGTAAAGTAAAAGATTATTTGGAGATTGGTGAGAACAGATTGAGTGGTAAGGAATAATAGCAAAAGGATTGCAGGAGACTAATTTGGGTATTGTGTGCAGTTTTGGCCACCTACCGACAGGAAAGATGTAAATAAGGTTCAAAGAGTACAGAGAACATTTACAAGGATGTTGCCGGGTCTGGAGGACTGGAGTTGTAAGGAAACATTGAGTAGGTTAGGACTTTTTTCCTCTTGAAACGTAGAAGATTGAGAGGAGATTTGATAGAGGTATACAAAATCATGAGGGTATAGATAGGGTAAATGCAAACAGGCTTTTTCCTTTGAGATTGGGTGGGACTATAAATAGATCATGGGTTAACGGTGAAAAGTTCAAGGGCAACATGGGGGAAAAGTTCTTCATTCAGAGGGTTGTGAGTGTGTGGAACGGGCTGCCAGCACAAGTGGTGCATGAGAGCTTGATTTCAACCTTTAAGTGAGGTTTGGATAGTTACAGGATGGTAGAGGAGGGGAGATCTATGGTCCAGGTGCAGATTAATGGGAATAGGCAGGTTAAGAGGTTTGGCACAGTCTAGATGAACCTAAGGGTCTGTTTCTGTGCTATACTTTTCTATGACTCTATGGCTTTATGATTACTGACCACTGGAAAGACATTTTAAGGAAACAGGTTGAGAAAGGGATTGATAGTGTAAAATGAAGATGGAGCAAGTTAAAGTTGGGAAAAGCAATGTTCCAGAAGGCTGCAAGGTGCTCAGATGACTTCCTCTAGTTGGGCTTCCTTATGGGACTGGAGTAGAATTGACCGTAAGACACAAGAGCAGAATCAAGCCATTTGGCCCATTAAGCTGGCACCACCAACAGAATGAGGAGAAGGAATGAGAATTAAAGAGGCACACATCAAAACCTCAGGGCCATGCCCCGTGGCTCTATGCATGTCCATCTTGTCTGGTTCATTCCCTAACCTAGGTTCCTTTTGCCTGGAATTCAAGTGCCTATCTTAAAAATTGGATGAACTCAGCGGCACAGCATCTGGGGAGGGAAGTGTGGAGCCATCATTTTATGTCAAAAAAACATCGTCTCCATTTTTGTTCATAGAAGGATCTTGACCTCAAACATGGATGGAAAAGGTTTAGAGGAATCCAGCTCCAACCCAGGCAAATGGGACTAGCTCAGGTGGACACCTTTGTAGACATGGACAACTTGGGCTGAAGGGCCTGTTTCTCTACTGTATAACTCCCCGACTCTATAAACCTATATAAAGTACCCCAAAAGCCAGCCTTGCCAAAGATGCTGACATCAATATTTGAAAAAAAACACATTGAGCATTGGACACCAAGAAGTTGCAGAGGCCTGATTTGCTGCAGGCCTGGGAAAGGGCAGTCAGATATTGTACTCACGCTGTGGAGAGCTGCTGCCAGGTTTGGTCGTCACTTTGCCTCAGCATTTGAACGTGCAGGTTTGCAGCTGGTGTACCGCTCACAGCATCCAGAACTTTGATGAGGATTGGGCATTTGTCATCACGGGCACCATGACTCTACATTCAAAGGAAACAGATAAGTGATGGAAAATTGAGACTTCCTCAAGGCAAAGGCATCCAGAAGTGGAGATGTAATTAATGTCAATGGATTCTCTAAGAATGCAATTCAACTGTTAACAAATTGAAATGAAGAACCAAGATAAACGTAGATGAAATTAATAGAAAACTTGCTCCTCTATAGGCCCTTTGAATGTTTCCAAATCACCTTGCAGCCAATGAAATAACATAGTCTCTATTGTTATATAGGAAATGCAGCAGCCAAGATGCACATAGCAAGATCCCACTACCACAACAATGATTAGGTGAAATCTTTGTACTTGACTATACTGACAGGTTCTATCCTGCTGTTATCGGGCTCTTAAACAGAAATGGATTTGAAGTTGGATTATTAGTGTGGCCTGTACAGAGATGCAGTACAAAGCTTGACTTGCATACTGCATCTCTGTATCTCATGGGTCGTCGTATCTGACCCACGACCTCCGGCACTGCATTCCAGATCTCAGCAGCATACTGTGTGAAAAAAAATCTCCCCTCAAATCCTCTTTAAAACACCTTCCACTCACATTAAACCTATACCCTCTCCTTTTGATACCCCCTGAGGATCCTGACTGCTGAATAGTGCGTCAATCAAGCTGATTGTTTTGCTTTGGATGAAAACAAGCACTCCTTCACTGCTGGCACTGCAGCTTTAGGCAAAGTCCAAAATGCTGTTATTTTTCTTGTTGATTTATTGAACCTGGCAGTCACAAATACTACCAACATCCAATGTCATTGCCCAAACGTACTTGGAAGGACAGTACAAGCTGCCTCCTGAATTGTTGCATAGCGTGGCGAAGATGCCTTTGGACAATGGGCTCCTGGGATTTAGACCGAAAACTAGGGTACAGTTAAAAACAAGAAATTGTGCAGTTCTAGTCCCTCAATATAAGATGGACATGGAAGCTTTAGAGCAGGGTGCAAATAAAATTGCCAGCATGCTGCCTGGGTTAGAGAGCATGCCTTAACAAAGCCGAACAAGCTAGGACTTCCTTCCTTCGGAGTGAAGGAAAATGAGAGGTGCTTTGATAGGGGTGTACAAGAAGGTAGGAGGCCTTGTTAAAGAGACTGCCCTTTTCCCAGGGCAGAAATGACTAATACGAAAAGGTATAATTCTAAGGTGCTTGGAGAAAAGTATAGGGCTCAGAGATTTTTATAAAGAGAGTGTTAGGTGTGTGGAACACACTGTCAAGGTGGTGGTAGAGACAGATACATTAGGGACTTTTAAGAGACCCTTAGACTGGCACATGGATGAAAGAATGAAAGCAAAAAAAGGAGGGCTGCTGTATGTGGGGCAGGGGGAGATTAGATAGATCTTGGAGTAGTCTAAGTGGTTGGCACAACATCATAGGCTGTACTGTTCAAAGTAAATTGTTCACAGGGTAAAAAAAATTCCCTTGCTAGAGCCTAACTGAGAAAGAGGATCAGATTTCTTCTCATGAAGAAAGTTAGAGCAGAGTACAGAGATCAGACTCTTACTTGAACGATGAAATGGATGCTTGACCTCACAATCTATCTCATTATGATCTTGCACCTTTATTTTTTAAACCTGTGTTTTCTCTGTAGTTCTTACATTTTATTCTGCATTCTGTTATTGTTTTACCTTGTTCTATAAGCACTGGCCTGATGAGCCTATAAGGAACGGGACAGACTTTAACTTTAACCTCACTACACTGTGTAACGATCTGATCTGTATGAATAGTACTCAAGTCAACCTTTCCACTGCCCATGTGACAATACTAAACCAGCAGCAACATAGTATAGACAGGAACAGACCTTTAGGCGCAACATGACTGTGCTGATATGATGCCAATCAAAGCTAATCCTACCTACGTGCACAAGATCCATATTCCCTCCCCCCTCCCCCCATCCTCTGTTTGTTCATGTGTTCATGAAAGGGGAAAGATTTGAGAGAGACGGAAAAGAAAATTTTTCATTCAGACTGCTGGTTTTATGGAATGAGCTGCTAAAGGAAGTGGTAGAGGCGGATTCAATAACAATATTTAAAACACATTTGAACAGGTACATGGATAGGAAAGGTGCAGAGGGGTATGGGCCAAATGCAGGCAAAAGGGACTAGGCTCTTGGTTGGTGTGGATGAGTTGTGCCAAAAGGACTGTTACCACGCTGTTTAACTCAGCGACTTTATGTTTGTCTAAATGCCTCCTAAACAGTGCTATTGTATCATCTTCCCCTGCCAGCAGGTTCCAGGCACTTACAACTTGTGTACAAAAAGCTTGCATTGTATGTCTCCTTTAAGCTTCCCCCCTCTAACCTTAAACCTATGCCCTCTAGTATGTGGCATTTCCACAGGGGGAAAATGACTTGGATTGCCCACCCTATTTATGCCTCCCACAGCTTTATAAACTTTTATCAGGTCTCCCCTCAGCCTCCAAAGCTCCAGGGGAAAAAGCCCAAGTTTGTCCAACCTCTCCTTATAATTGTCACTAATCCAGGCAAAATCCTGAAGAACCCCTTATACACCTTCTTCAGAGCCCCACGTCCTTCCTGTGATACATACACAGTACTCCACCTGCAGCCTAACTAAATATCTGAACAACTGCAACATGACTTCCTGACTTTTATCCCCAGCACCCTGACTGGGGAAGGCAAGCATGCTGAACACCTTACTTACATCTCTAAGTTGCCACTCTCAAGCATCTATGGACTTGCAAGATTTATGGTCAGTGCTCATTCTTATGGACTGAATAGAATGTGCACGGAGAGCATGTTTCCATTAGTGGTAGCGTCCAGGATGAAAAGGCACAGTCACAGAATAAAAGGACATCCCGTTAGATGAGGAGGAATTTCTTTAGCTGGAGGGTGGTGAATCTGTGGAATTCACTGCCTCAGACGGCCGAGGAGGCAATGTATATTTAAAGCAGAAGCCTACAGGTTCTTGCTTAGTAAGAGTGTCAAAGCTTACAGGGAGTGTGTGTGTTGCTTGGATTTCCAGCATCTACAGGTTTTCTTTTGTTAGGGAGAATGGGGCTGAGAGGGGAAATAAATGAACCACGATTGAAGGCTGAAGCAGACTCGATGGGCCAAATGGCTTAATTCTGCTCCTAAGTCTTATGGTCTTGTAGTTTTGTGGTAAGTCGCTGTGTTTGGTTTGACTGGTGCCCGATCTACTAGACAACAGACTCAGTGTATTGGGTGCCTTGAGTTCTGGACAGAGGACAGCTGGAGCCAGAGGGAGGCCCATGAAACCTTTGGTCATCTTTTGATAATCAAGGATGCACCACGTTGACTTGGATCAGCCAGGGTGACTCTGGGTAGAGGATACATCAAATGAGCAGGGTGGAAGCAGACTGGGCCTATATTCTCTAGAACTCAGAACAGTGAGAGGAGAGGTGTTCAAATCTTATAGATCTCATTGATCCATGTAAATGCAGGGACAATGTTCCTCTGGCTTATTGGTCTTGAACCAGTGGTCAAATTATTAAAGCAAAGGATTGATCAGTCAGATGAGGTGGGGTGAAAATTCTTCACCCAGAGGGTGGTGATCTCTGGAGTTATCTACCCAAGAGGCCAGTGGAGGAAAAGGTAGATATGTTTATTTTTAGATATTAAGGAAATTTGGCATGTCCCTGGTGATTCTCACCGATTTTTATAAACGCACCATAGAAAGCATCCTATCTGTACTCATCACAGCTTGGTATGGCAACGACTCTGTTGTATGGCAGAGAGTTGTGAACGCAGCTCAGCACATCACGGAAATCAGCCTCCTATCTATGGACTCAGTCTATAATTCTCACTTCTTCAGTAAAGCAACCAGCATAGGCAAAGGTCCCACCCATCCCGGATATTCTATCTTCTCTCCCTCCTATTGGACAGAAGATAGAAAAGCTGAAAGCACATACCAGCGGGTTCAAGGATAGCTTCTATCCCATTGTTATCAGGCGTTAAAAAATGAATCTTTGATTTCCCGCTCTTTCACATAGTGGACCCTGTACTCTCTGCCTGCACTACACTTTCTCCATAACTGTAGCAGTAACTGTAATAGAGGTAATCTAAGGGACATGGATAGACAAGGACTGATTAAAGATAGTCAGCATGGCTTCATGCATGGTAGGTCATGTCTCACCAAATTTATAGAGTTTTTCAAGGAAGTTATCAGGAAAGTGGATGAAGGCAAGGCAGTGGATATTGTCTACATGGACTTTACCAAGGCTTTTGACAAGGTCCCGCATTGGAGGTTGGTCAAGAAAGTTCAGTCGCTCAGCATGCAGGATGAAGTTGTAAATTGGATTAGACCTTGGCTTTGTGGGAGAAGCCAGAGTGGAGCAGTAGAGGGTTGCCTCTCTGACCGGAGGCCTTTGACCAGTAGAGTGCCGCAAGGATCAGTGGTGAGTCCATTGTTGTTTGTCATCTATATCAATGACCTGGATGATAATGTAGTTAACTGGATCAGCAAGTTTGTGGATGACACCAAGACTGGGGGTGTAGTGGACAGTGAAGATGGCTATCATGGCTTGCAGAGGAATCTGCTTCAGGTAGAAAAATGGACTGAAATATGGCAGATGGAATTTAATGCAGACAAGTAAGAGATGATGCACTTCAGTAGGACCAACCAGGGTATATCTTACACAGTGAATTCGGGGGCACTGAGGAGTGTGGTAGAACAAACGGATCTGGGAATACAGGTCCATAATTCATTGAAAGTGGTGTCGCCGGTAGACAGGGTTGTGAAAAAAGCGTTTGGTACATTGGCCTTCATAAATCTAAGTATTGAGTACAGGATGTTACATTGAAGTTGGATATGATGATGGTGAGGCCTAATTTGGAGTATTGTGTGAAGTTTTGGTCAGCTACCTACAGGAATGATGTAAAGAAGGTTGAAAGAGTACAAAGAGTATTTACAAGGATGTTACTGGGTCTGGAGGACCTGAGTTATAAGAGTTTAGTACTTTATTCCTTAGAACAAAGAGGTTTGAGAGGAGATAACTCTACGAGGTGTTTTTTTTTTATAAACCACCCAATAGTAACAGGGACATCGAGGAGCAGGAGATTCTGGAAAGGTGTAATAATAACAGGGTTGGCGTGGTGGAAGATTTTAATTTCCCAAATATCAATTGGCATCTCCCTAGAGCAAGGGGTTTAGATGGGGTGGAGTTTGTTAGGTGTGTTCAGAAAGGTTTCTTGACACAATATGTAGATAAGCCTACAAGAGGAGAGGCTGTACTTTATCTGGTATTGGGAAATGAACCTGGTCAGGTGTCAGATCTCTCAGTGGGAGAGCATTTTGGAGATAGTGATCACAATGTTATCCTCTTTACTGTAGCATTGGAGAGGTAAAGGAACAGAAAAGTTAGGAAAGTGTTTATTTGGAGTAAGGGGAAATATGAGGCTATCAGGCAGGAACTTGGAAGCCTTAATTTGGACAAATGTTCTCAGGGAAATGTACAGAAGAAATATGGCAAATATTCAGGGGATATTTGCGTGGAATTCTGCATAGGTACGTTTCAATGAGACAGGGAAAAGATGATAGGATACAGGAACTGTGGTGTACAAAGGCTGTTGAAAATCTAGTCAAGAAGAAAAGAAGAGCTTATGAAAGGTTTAAAAAAACTAGGTAATGATAGAGATCCAGAAAATTATAAGGCTAGCAAGAAGGAGATTAAGAAAGAAATTAGGAGAGCCAGAAGGAACCATGAGAAGGCCTTGGCGGACAGGATTAAGGAAAACACCAAGGTATTCTGCAAATATTTGAAGAGCAAGAGGATAAGACGTGAGAGAATAGGACCAATCAAGTGTGGCAGTGGAAAAGTGTGCAGGGAACTGGAGGAAATAGCAGAGGTACTTAATGAGTACTTTGCTTCAGTATTCACTACAGAAAAGGATCTTGGTGATTGTAGGGATGACTTAAAGCAGGCTGAAAAGCTTGAGCATGTAGATATTAAGAAAGAGGATGTGCTGGAGCTTTTGGAAAGCATCAAGTTGGATAAGTCACTGGGACCAGGCGAGATGTACCCCTGGCTACTGTGGGAGGCAGGGGAGGAGTTTGCTGAGCCTCTGGCAATGATCTTTGCATCATCAATGAGGATGGGAGAGGTTCTGGAGGATTGGAGGGTTGTGGATGTTGCTCCGTTATTCAAGAAAGGGAGTAGAGATAGCCCGGGGAATTATAGACCAGTGAGTCTTACTTCAGTGGTTGGTAAGTTGATGGAGAACAACTGGAGAGGCAGGTTTTAGGAACATTTGGAGAGGCATAATATGATTAGGAGTAGTCAGCACGGCTTTGTGAAAGGCAGGTCGTGCCTTACGAACCTGATTGTATTTTCTGAGGATGTGACTAAACACATTGATGGTGGTAGAGCAGTAGATGTAGTGTAAGTGGATTTCAGCAAGGCATTTGACAAGGTACCCCATGCAAGGCTTATTGAGAAAGTAAGGAGGCATGGGATTCAAGGGGCATTGTTTTGTGGATCCAGAACTGGCTTGCCCACAGAAGGCAAAGAGCGGTTGTTGATGGGTCATATTCTGCATGGAGGTTGATGACCAGTGGTGTGCCTCAGGGATCTGTTCTGGGACCCCCTACTCATTGTGATTTTACAAATGATCTGGATGAGAAAGTGGAGGGATGTGTGAATAAATTTGCTGACGACAAAGGTTGGGGGTGTTGTGGATAGTGTGGAGGTCTGTCAGAGTATTAATGGTAAGAATCTTGGCAGTGTGGAGGATCAGAGGGATCTTAGGGTCCGAGTACATAGGACACTGAAAGCAGCTGTGCAGGTTGACTCTGTGCTTAAGAAGGCATACGGTGCATTGGCCTTCATCAATCGTGGGATTGAGTTTAGGAGCCAAGAGGTAATGTTGCAGCTATATAGGAC
Organism: Mobula hypostoma; assembly: GCF_963921235.1. Taxonomy (NCBI): domain Eukaryota; kingdom Metazoa; phylum Chordata; class Chondrichthyes; order Myliobatiformes; family Myliobatidae; genus Mobula; species Mobula hypostoma. Next base: position 175,842,328 of record NC_086097.1, read on the forward strand.
CCAGGTCAGACCCTACTTGGAGTATTGTGCTCAGTTTTAGTCGCCTCACTAGAGGAAGGATGTGGAAATCATAGAAAGGGTGTAGAGGAGATTTACAAGGATGCTGCCTGGATTGGGGAGTATGCCTTATGAGAATAGATTGAGTGAACTCAGCCTTTTCTCCTTGGAGCAACGGAGGATGAGAGGTGACCTTATAGAGGTGTACAAGATGATGAGAGGCATTGATCGTTTGGCTAGTCAGAGGCTTTTTCCCAGGGCTGAAATGGCAAGCACGAGAGGGCACAGTTTAAAAGCGCTTAGAAGCAGGTACAGAGGAGATGAGATGTTAGGGTTAAGTTCTTATGCAGAGAGTGGTGAGTGTGTGGAATGGGCTGCCGGTGACGGTGGTGGAGGCAGATATGACAGGGTCTTTCAAGAGACTCCTGGACAGGTACATGGAGCTCAGAAAAATAGAGGGCTATGGGTAACCCGAGGTAATTTCTAAGGTAAGGACATGTTTGGCACAGCTTTGTGGGCCGAAGGGCCTGTACTGTGCTGTAGGTTTTCTGTGTTTCTATCTGATAGAGGTATACAAAAGTATGCAGGGTAGAAAGAGGGCAAATGCAAGCAGGCTTTTTCCACTGAGGCTGGGAGGGACTACAGAGGTTGTGGGTTAAGTGTAAATGCTGAAAGGTTTAAGGGGAACAAAAGAGGAAGCTTCTTAACTCAGAGGGTTGAGAGTGTGTGGAATGAGCTTCCAGCATAAGCGGTACGTGCGAGCTTGATTTCAATGTAAAAGCAAAAATTGGATAAGTACATGGATGGTGGGGGTATCGAGGGCTATGGTCCTGGTGCAGGTTGATAGGTATAGACAGTTTAAATGTTTTTGACATGTATTAGATGGGCCTGTTTCTGTGCTGTACTTTTCAATGACTCTATGTTTCTATATTGTGCATTCTGTTTCTCAACAATGAACTGATGTGATGAAGTGATCTGTCTGGATTGTTTGCAAAACAAAGTTTTTCTCTGATAAGCTCTTCTTGGGTTTCCAGCCAGGTACAGATACCAATATGAACCAGCACTTTGATGACAAACTCTGCCACTTCATCAGGGATGATGCCTAGGCCTTCATCTTTGTCAAAATTCTTTTTCTCTAGTTTTATTTCAATGGCTTCCTTCACCAGGTTTTCTTTATCTTTAACAAAAATGAAGGCCTCGCTCTAGGTAAGAACTGGAACTTGATTGTAAACAAAGTGGGGCTGTGGAAATCTGATTGGATAAGAACTAATCAGTCTGGAGAGATGGATGTTTGGAGTATATATCCCTGCTGAAGATGGCGGAGTTTGTCATCAAAATGTCTGTTAGAATTGATACTGCTTTACCTTGTTCTACCTGATTCTGATTCTGAAAAGCCATCAAGTTAGGTCTAACACAAAAGGGCTGTTCCTCTGTGTCATAGAGTCATAGTGTCATACAGTATGGATACAGCCTCTTCGGCCCGACTTCTCCATGCCAGCCAATATTGCAACCTAAGCTCGTCCTATCTGCCTGCATTTAACCCATATCCCTCTTAATCTTTTTCATCTGTGCATCCATCCAAATTGTAGAAAGGTAACCAGGGGTTGAATTTTATGCCACCAGTGGAATGATTAGGGAGGATATCAGCAAAAATATTTTCTCTCAATGAGCGAGGATTTGGAATTCACAGGAGGAGAAAGGTAGAGACAGAAACAATCCCCATGCTTAATAAGTATCTGAATGAGCCCAGGAAGAGTTGAAGTGTCCAAGGAGAAGTGGTATTCATCTACAGTCCATCACTGGGAGTACAAATAAATGGAATCAGAATCAGGTTTATTATTGGGAAATTTGTTAACTTAATGGCAGCAGTTCAATGCAATATATGATAATATAGAAAGAAAAAAATAAGTAAATTGATTATAGTAAGTATATATATGTACATAGAATAGATTAAAAATAGTGCAAAACCAGAAATAATATATACTAAAAAAAAGTGAGGGAGTATTCATGGGTTCAATGTCCATTTAGGAATTGGATGGCAGAGTGGAAGCAGGTGTTCCTGAATCGCTGAGCATGTACCTTCAAGCTTCTGTACCTCCTTCCTGCCGGTAACAATGAGAAGAGGCATACCTTGGGTGATGGAGGGTCCTTAATAATGGACGTCGCCTGTCTATGGAGGCTAATACCCATGATGGAGCTGATCAGTTTTATGACTTAGTGTAGCTTCTTCTGGTCCTGTGCAGTCGTCCCTCCCCATACCAGACAGTGATGCAGCCTGTCAGAATGCTTTCCATGGTGCATGTATAGAAGATAGAGTGTTTTAGTTGACAAACAAAATCTCTTCAAACTTCTAATGAAATATAGTTGCTGTCGTGCCTTCTTTATAGCTGCATCAATATGTTGTGTCCAGGTTAGTTCCTCAGAGATATTGGGACTCAGGAATTTGAAAATGCTTACTCTCTCCACTCTGCTCTTTCTTGGAAAACCTGTGTATAATTTATGTCCAGCTTACTGCAAATGCTGCTTATTTGATGGTATACGTCTGTGATGCTGCTGTGAACTTTTCATTGCACCTGTACACATATGTATTTGTGCATATGACAATAATTTTGGTTTTGGCTTTGGAAATTTAGTAAATAGAACATATTGGCTGCATGTTTTAGTTTTCAGTCACTGGGCAATAATGAACTAAAATATAATTCAGCACAGCACACAATGTCTGTGCTGAATACGTTGCTAAATAATGGTAAACTTCTGCTTGCATGAGATCCATATTCTTCCTTTCTGTACATAAGATTTACATAAACTACTCTGTTGTTTCGTCCCAGGTGAAGCCGAAAAGAAAATATTCTCTACAGACGCCAGTACCGGCAGCCAGAAGACACAAAAGCCTGAAAGCACATGCCACTTGAGAAAAGGACAGCTTCAATCCCACTATTATTAGACTCTTGAACAGACCTCTTGTACGGTAAGATTGACTCTTAGTCTCACTTGATCTTGAACTTTATTGTTTAGCTCTACTGCACTTATTCAGTAGTTTTTACACTTCATTCTGAGTCATAATTGTTTTACCTTATTCTAGCTCAATGCATTGTGTAGTAATTTGATCTGAATAAACAGTATGCAAGACAAACTTTTCACTGGGACATATGACAATATTAAAACCAATTCTGCCAATACCAATGCAATCACCAATAAGTATCCCCCTAAAAGAAAGACTTACCGCCTTATTGGAAATACTTACCACACTTGTGGCTCCACTGGAGGCAGTGAGGGCGAACACAAACAACAACAGTGCATGGAACATTTTGCACTCTCTGTACATCAATACGAGGTGGAGCTGTTGTGTCTGAGGGCAGACTTTATAGTACACCCAGGCAGGGGTCACCCAATCACTAACCTCCAAACTGCTGACTTAGATTATTATCTCAATAAACACTGGGCAAATCAGTAACTCGTGGAATGGGGTGCTCATTGGACAACAACAAAAGTCTCCCCCTTTAATGCAGCCCCCGAGTTCAGAGCAGCTTTAGCAAGGCAATGAAACCGTGATGAACGGTTTGCACAGTTGGTTAATGCAAAATGTTTAAAACAGCTTTTGGTGTTGTTGCTTTTCCAACAAATCTGTAATGACTTTATTTAAAAATGCTAGCATAGAATCAGTGCGTGCACCACTGGCACAGTTAGCCACTGCCTCCCAGCTGCAGAGACCCAGGTTCGATTCTGACTTTTGGGCACCGTCTGTGTAGAGTTTACATTTCCTCCCTGTGAGCGTGTGATTTTTCTCTGGGGCTCTGGTTTCCTCGCACACCCCAAAGTTGGTTGGTAAATTGGCTGCAGTAAGCTGTCCCCAGGTGTGAGAGTGAGAGGAGGAATCGGGCGGGGCGGGGGGTCATTGATAGGAACGTGGGGAAAGTAAGATGGGATTAGTGTCGACATGTACCTAAGGGTTTGCAGGGATTCTGTTTGCCTGTCTCAAGCTAGATTCTGAAATCAAAGAAGAGCTCATATGCCAGCAGATCTAGGCTACTGGAGGACGTAAAATTACAAGTTATAGATCCCTCTCCCTTGATATTTCTCTGATTTATTCTCTCTCCAAGTCCTGCCAAATTTTGCAGAGTCAGAGAGTAGTATGGCACGGACACAGCCCTTCAGCTCATCACATCTACGCTGACCTTTTTACTCATGTACACTAATCCTATTTGCCAGATGCTCTGCATCCCAGAGTGCTTAAGGAAGTAGCCCAAGAAATAGTGGATGCATTAGTGATAATTTTTCAAAACTCGTTAGATTCTGGACTAGTTCCTGAGGATTGGAAGGTGGCTAATGTAACCCCACTTTTTAAAAAAGGAGGGAGAGAGAAACCGGGGAATTATAGACCGGTTAGCCTGACATCGGTGGTGGGGAAACTGCTAGAGTCAGTTATCAAAGGTGTGATAACAGCACATTTGGAAAGCGGTGAAATCATCGAACAAAGTCAGCATGGATTTGTGAAAGGAAAATCATGTCTGACGAATCTCATAGAATTTTTTGAGGATGTAATTAGTAGAGTGGATAGGGGAGAACCAGTGGATGTGATATATTTGGATTTTCAAAAGGCTTTTGACAAGGTCCCACACAGGAGATTAGTGTGCAAACTTAAAGCACACGGTATTGGGGGTAAGGTATTGATGTGGATAGAGAATTGGTTGGTAGACAGGAAGCAAAGAGTGGGAATAAACGGGACCTTTTCAGAAAGGCAGGCAGTGACTAGTGGGGTACCGCAAGGCTCAGTGCTGGGACCCCAGTTGTTTACAATATATATTAATGACTTGGATGAGGGAATTAGATGCAGCATCTCAAAGTTTGCGGATGACACGAAGCTGGGCGGCAGTGTTAACTGTGAGGAGGATGCTAAGAGGATGCAGGGTGACTTGGATAGGTTAGGTGAGTGGGCAAATTCATGGCAGATGCAATTTAATGTGGATAAATGTGAAGTTATCCACTTTGGTGGCAAAAACAGGAAAACAGATTATTATCTGAATGGTGGCCGATTAGGAAAAGGGGAGGTGCAACGAGACCTGGGTGTCATTATACACCAGTCATTGAAAGTGGGCATGCAGGTACAGCAAGCGGTGAAAAAGGCGAATGGTATGCTGGCATTTATAGCGAGAGGATTCGAGTACAGGAGCAGGGAGGTACTACTGCAGTTGTACAAGGCCTTGGTGAGACCACACCTGGAGTATTGTGTGCAGTTTTGGTCCCCTAATCTGAGGAAAGACATCCTTGCCATAGAAGGAGTACAAAGAAGGTTCACCAGATTGATTCCTGGGATGGCAGAATTTTCATATGATGAAAGACTGGATGAACTAGGCTTATACTCGTTGGAATTTAGAAGATTGAGGGGGGATCTGATTGAAATGTATAAAAGCCTAAAGGGATTGGACAGGCTAGATGCAGGAAGATTGTTCCCGATGTTGGGGAAGTCCAGAACAAGGGGTCACAGTTTGAGGATAAAGGGGAAGCCTTTTAGGACCGAGATTAGGAAAAACTTCTTCACACAGAGAGTGGTGAATCTGTGGAATTCTCTGCCGCAGGAAACAGTTGAGGCCAGTTCATTGGCTATATTTAAGAGGGAGTTAGATATGGCCCTTGTGGCTAAAGGGATCAGGGGGTATGGAGAGAAGGCTGGTGCAGGGTTCTGAGTTGGATGATCAGCCATGATCATACTGAATGGTGGTGCAGGATCAAAGGGCCGAATGGCCTACTCCTGCACCTATTTTCTATGTTTCTATGTTGCCCACATTAGGACTGTAGCCTTCTGTACCTGCCTATTTAAACATCTGTCTAAATATCTCTTAAACATAGAAATTGTGTCTGGTTCCGCCATCTCCTCTAGCTGCACGTTCCAGATATTAACCACTGTTTCAAAAACGTAGCCCTGAAAGCCCTTTTAGATTTTCTACATTTCACCTTAGAACAATGCCCACTTGCATTTGATATCCTAACATGGGAAAATGATACTGACTATCTACCCTGTTTATGCCTCATATGATTTTATTTACCTCTATTGGATCACCCCTCATTCCAGGAAGAACAAACTCAGCCTATCAAATCTAACTCAAGTCCTCAAATCCAGGCCATAGCCTGGTGAATCTCCATTGCAACCATATCTTTCCTGTGGTTTGGCGAACAGAACTACGCACAACACTCCAAGCGTGGTCTGATAATGTAAAGATAGAATATAACATCCCAATCCTTACACTGCGTCCCATGACTATAAAGGCAAGCATTCCATATTCACCAACCTATTAATTCAAACGCACAAGAACGTATGAAGCTGCAAAGAGCAGTGGACTCTGCCCAATATATCACAGGCGCCTCCCTCGTCACCACTGATGTACAGGAGGCACTGCCTCAGGAAGGGAACATACATGATCAAAGATCTCCACCATCCAGGCCATGCCATCTTCTTGCAGCTACCATCAGGCAGGAGATACAGAGCCCTTAAGTCCTGCACCACCAGCTTCAGGAAGGCTACTCCCCTTCAATCATTTGGTTCTTTAACCAACTAGCACAACCCTTTTCACTACCTCAGTGGTGGTTGTCCATTGTGTCTGATGAAGACAGGAAACAGTGCGGGAGAGATTTTAAAGAGGAAAAGTCATTGCACTGGGGCAGCTCCACTCTCTTGACCCCATGTCCGGGTCCAGTGGTATGAAAAAGTTTGAATAACATACACTGACATCCTCTGACTCTAGTGTCGCCATGACTAGTTGCACGACAGCCTGGTGTGCAGGCTCCAGGGCACAGGATCACAAGAAGCTGCAAAGCATTGTAAACTCAGCCAGCTCCATCAAGGGTAGAACCCTTCCCACTACTGAGGACATCTTCAAAAGGCAGTGCCCGAGGAAGCAGCATTTATCATTAAGGACCCTCACCATCCAGGACACCTCATTAGTACCATACAGCAAGGAAGTACAGGAGCCTGAAGACCCACACTCAACATTTTAGGAACTGCAAACATTCATCAGGTTGCTGTTCAATGAGTACAGCTCAACATTACCATCCCCTCAAAATTGATCAATAAACTCCAAGACCTAGGTATTGATACCTCCTTGTAGAAATGGATCCTGAATTTCCTCACTTTCAAACACCAGTCCTTTCAGATTGGCAACAACATCTCCACAATCACCATCAGCACAGGTGCAGCACAAGGCTGCATGCTTAGCCTCTGCTCTACTCTCTTTATACTTATGTCCCTGTGGCTAAGTAATGCTCCAATGCCATATTCAAGTTTGCCGACAACGCCACTGCTGTAGGCGAAATCAAAAGTGATGATGAATCAGCATATAGGAGGGAGATTGAAAATCTGGCTGAGTGGTGTCACAACAACAATATCTCACCTCAATGTCAGCAAGACCGTGGAGACGGATCTCCTCTTGTAATCATGAGCTAGTCCTCATCAGAAAATCAGAAGTGGAGAGAGTTAGCAACTTTAAATTCTTTGGTAGTATTATTTCAGAGAATCTGTCCTGGGATCAGCACGCAAGTGCCATTACAAAAAAGGAACGGTAGCGCCTCTGCTTTCTTAGAAGCTTGCACAGATTCCGTATGTCATCTAAAACTTTGTCAATCCTCTATGGATGCACAGTGGAGAGTACCCTGACTGATTGCACCATGGCCTGGTATGGAAACACCAATGCCCATGAACGGAAAAGACTAGTGGATACAGGCTGAATTGGAGTGGATACAGCCCAGCTCGTCACAGGAAAAGCCCTCCCTGTCATTGAGCACAAAGATCACAACCACTAGAAAGCAGCATCCATCATCAGGGGCCCTCACCATCAGAAGTGAGTCACAGCAGCTTGAGCCCCACATGACAAGGTTCAGGAACAGTTATTAACCTTCAGCCATCAGGCCCCTGAACCAGCATGGATAACTTCATTCACCTCAACACTGAACTGATTCCACAACCTATGGGCTCACTTTCAAGGACTCTACAACTTATGTTCTCAGTATTATTTATTACTAATTTATATTATTATTTGTTTTTTGTATTTGCTCAGTTTGTCTTTGCTCATTGGTCATCTGTTCATCTTTGTGTGTATTTTCTCATTGATTCTATTGTGCTTCTCTGTATCTACTGTGAATGCCTACAAGAAAAGTCGTGCATGCAGCCTGGTACAGCTGTTCCGATCTATTCTTACTTTCTTCTTCTCACTTTTTAATTTATGTTATTTTTTGTATTTTTTTTCTCACGGTAACACGTCGAAGCTGCACCCTCTCTAACATGCTGGTAGAGAGAGTTTTATTTGGGTCTTTTTTTAACTCTGGAAATGGTTACATCCCGACATGCGGGACAGAAGCAAGGTTGCATTGTGTATTCCAGAAACCAGCTAATGCCGGCCGGTTTAGCGAGCAGAGCGGCAGACACCCCTGCTGAAATCCGGAGGAAAACACACAGAGGATGCAGAGGGGGATCACAAAGTCGAGGACAACAGAGACTTATGGAGAAGTGGAGTTCGGTGGGTAATACCGTTCCGGCTGACCGGAAGTGCACTGAGAGCGGTAAGCGTAAAGGAGTTGGGCACTTACTGATCCAGTTAACAACAGATGGTGCATTCCGGGACATATTACAATCAAGGAACGTGTTTGCAGACTGGATATTGAACTTTTTACTGTTGGACTTCGGCCACATCAATGACATACAGTATATTGTGAAATTTGTTGTTTACAGACAGAAAAATAACATTCCACCGAGATACAACACTGGGCGGCACGGGAGGTCATTCCTGCCTGTGGCCATCGAACGTGCAGCTCCTCCCGTGGAGGGTCGGACATCCTGAGCCAATAGACTCGTCCTGGACTTATTTTCCATCTGGCATAGTTTTCATTTTGTTGTTTGATTGTTGGTTTTCGTGTCGCTATATTTACGCTCTATTCTTGGTTGGTGCGGCTGTAACAAAACCAAATTTCCCTTGGGATTAATAAAGTATATCTATCTATCTAAAATAAATCTCAGAGTAGTATATGATGGCATATACATACTTGGATAATTTTCCTTTTGAACCTCTGCTATCAGAGTACAGGTACCCGCGAACAAGTCCTCTTTTGTACTGTTTCTTTGTTTTTATTGTCGTTTATAATTTTTCTGTCTGCAAACAACAAATTTCACAATATACTGTATGCCATTGATAGAAAAAGTTGATTCTGAATGTCCCTGGATCATTAACTCAGGTCTCCAGTGCACAGGCATAATCATTGCACACTAACCCTTCCTTTATATCAGCAAATATCATCTAGCAATTGAAGAGACATTGACTATATAGCTCCCAAAGAGATAGTAGCTAGTAGCATGTTCGAAATGTTATCAGACTGTAAAGTAAGCAAACATGAGAGACTATCTGTACAGAGCAAGGTTCCACAAACATTAAAGAGATAAATACAGATAATCATTTGTTTTTCTGTGGTGCTCATAGAATGATAAATATTGCTCAGAGCTTTTGAAGGTTTGCAGTGAAACGTGGCATCAGCCTCAAGGCATTTAAGGTAACTCGGTTGACTCTGGGTCTAGGACAGGCACTGTGATCTACAACACATTCAGGGTAACTCGGTTGGCTCTGGGTCTAGGACAGGCACTGTGATCGACAACACATTCAGGGTAACTCAGTTGGCTCTGGGTCTAGGACAGGCACTGTGATCTACAACACATTCAGGGTAACTCGGTTGACTCTGGGTCTAGGACAGGCACTGTGATCTACAACACATTCAGGGTAACTCGGTTGACTCTGGGTCTAGGACAGGCACTGTGATCTACAACACATTCAGGGTAACTCGGTTGGCTCTGGGTCTAGGACAGGCACTGTGATCTACAACACATTCAGGGTAACTCGGTTGGCTCTGGGTCTAGGACAGGCACTGTGATCGACAACACATTCAGGGTAACTCAGTTGGCTCTGGGTCTAGGACAGGCACTGTGATCTACAACACATTCAGGGTAACTCGGTTGACTCTGGGTCTAGGACAGGCACTGTGATCTACAACACATTCAGGGTAACTCGGTTGACTCTGGGTCTAGGACAGGCACTGTGATCTACAACACATTCAGGGTAACTCGGTTGGCTCTGGGTCTAGGACAGGCACTGTGATCTACAACACATTCAGGGTAACTCGGTTGGCTCTGGGTCTAGGACAGGCACTGTGATCTACAACACATTCAGGGTAACTCGGTTGGCTATGGGTCTAGGACAGGCACTGTGATCTACAACACATTCAGGGTAACTCGGTTGGCTCTGGGTCTAGGACAGGCACTGTGATCTACAACACATTCAGGGTAACTCAGTTGGCTCTGGGTCTAGGACAGGCACTGTGATCTACAACACATTCAGGGTAACTCGGTTGGCTATGGGTCTAGGACAGGCACTGTGATCTACAACACATTCAGGGTAACTCGGTTGGCTCTGGGTCTAGGACAGGCACTGTGATCTACAACACATTCAGGGTAACTCAGTTGGCTCTGGGTCTAGGACAGGCACTGTGATCTACAACACATTCAGGGTAACTCGGTTGGCTCTGGGTCTAGGACAGGCACTGTGATCTACAACACATTCAGGGTAACTCGGTTGGCTATGGGTCTAGGACAGGCACTGTGATCTACAACACATTCAGGGTAACTCGGTTGGCTATGGGTCTAGGACAGGCACTGTGATCGACAACACATTCAGGGTAACTCGGTTGGCTATGGGTCTAGGACAGGCACTGTGATCTACAACACATTCAGGGTAACTCGGTTGACTCTGGGTCTAGGACAGGCACTGTGTTCGACAAAAGTAGGAAAGTCACAGACAGTACAAGATGAAGAAATAAGCAATTAAAATTGAGGTGTGTTGGAGTTTCCCCTTTCAGAGAACGATGAAGCTCTGCAACTCTCTGCTCCCAAGGGTGGTGGCAGCTGGATCGTTAAATGTATTTAAGTTGGACGTAGATGAATATTTGAAAGATTGAGGTCTTTTTAAGGTCATAGGGCATAAATGAGGTAGGCAGCCAGAACTGTAGAGGGAAGGGGCAGAGTCCCTATAAAGAAGGTGGGGGGAGGGTGGGAAGGAGAAGGCTGGTAGGTTCCAGGTGAAAAACCAGTACGGGGAAAGATAAAGGGGTGGGGGAAGGGAGGCAGGGAGGTGACAGGCAGGAAAGGTGAAGAAAGAATAGGGGAAAACACAATAGGTAGTAGAATGAGGTGGAACCATGAGGGAGGAGGTAGGCAGCTGGGGGAGGGGGCAGAGTAACATAGGGATAGGGGAAGGGAGGGGTACCAAGGGGCTGGAGACTACCTAGACGGTATATGAGGTGTTGCTCCTCCAAGCTGAGTTTAGCCTCATCATGGCAGTAGAGGAGGCCATGTATGGACATATCTAAATGGGAGTGGGAAGCAGAGTTGAAATGGGTGGCTACTGGGAGATCCTGTCTGTTGTGGCGGATGGAGCGGAGGTGCTCGACAAAGTGGTCCCCCAATCTGCGTCGGGTTTCACCGATGTAGAGGAGGCCGCACCGGGAGCACCGGATGTAATAGATGACCCCAACAGACGCACAAGTGAAGTGTTGCCTCACTTGGAAGTACTGTTTGGGGCTCTGAATGGTGGCAAGAGAGGAGGTGTAGGGACAGGTGTAGCACTTGTGCTTACAGGGATAAGTTCCAGGTGGGAGATCCGTGGGGAGGGGCGTGTAGACCAGGGAGTCACAGAGGGACCGATCCCTGCGGAAGGCAGAAGGGGGTGGAGAGGGAAAGATGTGCTTAGTGGTGGGGTCCTGTTGAAGGTGGCGGAAGTTGCGGAGGATAATGTGTTGGATCCGGAGGCTGGTGGGGTGGTAGGTGAGGACAAGGGGAACTCTGTCCCTGTTGTGGTGGTGGGAGGATGGGGTGAGGGCCGAAGTGTGGGAAATAGAGAAGATGTGGGTGAGGGCATCATTGATGACTGTAGAAGGGAAACCACGATCCTTAAAGAAAGAGGACATTTGAGATGTCCTGGAATGGAAAACCTCATCCTCGGAGCAGATGCGGCAGAGACGGAGGAACTGGGAATAGGGAATGTCATTTTCGCATGTGGCGGGGTGGGAAGAGATATAGTCGAGGTAGTTATGAGAGTCAGTGGGCTTGTAGAAGATGTCAGTGGACAATCTGTCTCCATTGATGGAGACCGAGAGATCGAGAAAGGGGAGAGAAGTGTCTGAGATAGACCAAGTGAATTTGAGGGCTGGGTGGAAGTTTGAAGTAAAGTCGATGAAATTGACGAGCTCAACATGGGTGCAGGAAGCAGCACCAATGTAGTCGTCAATGTAGTGAAGGAAAAGTTGGGGAGCAGCACCAGAATAGGTTTGGAGCACAGACTGTTCCACATAACCAACGAAGAGGCAGGCATAGCTGGGGCCCATGCGAGTGCCCATAGTTACACCCTTGGTCTGAAGAAAGTGGGAAGAGCCAAAAGAGAAGTTATTTAGTTTAAGAACCAGTTCCGCCAACCGGAGGAGGGTAGTGGTGGTGGGGAACTGGTGAGTCTACTATCCAGGAAGTAGCGGAGGGCTTTGAGGCCTTCTTGATGGGGAATGGAGGTGTATAAGGATTGGACATCCATAGTAAAAATGAAGCGGTTGGACTGGGGAACTGGAAGTTATTGAAGAGGTGGAGGGCATGGGATGTATCCCGGATATAGGTGCGGAGGGACTGAACTATAGGTGACAAAATGGAGTCCGGGTAGGCAGATACAAGTTTGGTGGGACAGGAGCAGGCAGAAACTATGGGTCTGCCAGTACAGTCAGACTTGTGTATCTTTGGGAGGAGGTAAAACCAAGCGGTATGGGGTGTGGGAATTATGAGTTTAGGGGCTGAGGATGGAAGGTCTCCGGAATTGATAAGGGCGGTGATAGTACGGGAGACAATGGTTTGATGTTTTTTGGTGGGGTCCTGTTCCAGGGGTAAGTAAGAGGAGGTGTCAGAGAGCTGCCGTTTGGCCTCAGTGAGCCAGACTACTACGGCACCACCTTGGTCAGCGGGTTTGATGGTGAGGTTGGGATTAGTGCGGAGAGAGTGGAGGGCAGTGCGTTCAGAGGGAGTGAGGTTGGAACAGGAAAGAGGAGTGGTGAAGTTGAGATGGTTGATGTCTCGGCGACAGTTGGAGATAAAAAGATCGAGTGCAGGTAGAAGGCCCGGGTATCCAGGAGGAGGAGGAGGGTTGAAGACGGGAGAAGGAGTCCTCAGTAGGGGGAGGGGAATCCTTGCCAAAGAAGTAGGTTCAGAGATGTAGGCGACGGAAGAGTTCAGTGTCATGGCGGGCATGGAACTCACTGAGGTGTGGACGGAGGGGGACAAAAGTGAGGCTCTTGCTAAGAACAGAACGTACTGCCTCAGAGAGGGGAAGGTCAGAGGGGATGGTGAAGACACGGCAGGGGTTGGGGCTGGGGTCGGAGGAGGGTGAAGGGTGGGAGGTCTCAGGAGGGAAATTCGGAAGAAAAGTTCAGCGTCATGGCGGGCAAATGAGCCTGGTGCGATGCGCTTTCAGATTTTTGTATTTTCCAGTGGCTGTGCCAGAGATTTTTTCTTGCTGGTGCTACAGTGGGGCTGAATTATTCAGTGATGGTACTGAAGGATGTACCCTATGGTAATATGTTTTCGCAAGGCCAGACGTGTGGCATTCAAAAGTCAGTTTCAAGCATTATGTGCCTACTATAAATGCTTCTGTTGATTCACAAGCAACAGCAATTGATAAATATAATATAGAAGTGAACTGTGACAGTGTTAACAGCATCAGAGACAACTCGGGCTACACAGAGCATAAACAAACAAACCAACAGAGCATCCGACCCACAGCGCACAACGTGAATCCCGCACCAATCCTGCAATCAGCGTCAAATGCGTGCTTTTCAACTGAAAAATACAACACTAACCCACAGTCTCCACTGCTATTCATATTACATAGACAGACAATGCCAAAAGATACACCGTTATTAAAGTCAGATAAGGCAAACAACAGATGCAAGGCTTTGCCAGGAGTTGGACAAATCATAGTCTGACCATGCAATACCTCAATTAATTCGGCTACTGAATTTAAAACAAAAATCAACAGAATCACCGCTTGGAAGTCTAAGCAAAATCAATAGGCTTAATATCAGTAAATGTAATAGTATAGGATTTGCAGGAAACATAAGGACTATGGGGTATCGAACACAAAATAATAATAATAATCAGCATTAGTCTTGGCCCAAATTAAAAAAAAACAACTGCACTCACCATTGATGTTTTCAGAGAAGTACAATCCGTCTGTTGTTGTGATTGGTGGCGAAAGCATCGATTTTCTGGATGTCAAGTGCTTTGGTCCTCCAGCTGTTTATGGCCAACAGGGCCAAGTTGCTGTTCTGAGCATCGCCGCTGCTATTCCTTAGGTAGTTGTTGAGGCATCTGAGCAAGTGAAACTCCGTTTGCATGAGGCAGATGTCACAGGTAGAGTCAGTGATATGCAGATTAGTTTGTGTAAATCTATGAATGCATCGCGGTAGGGTCTCATTGGAACTAGAAATTCCACTGTGTCATTCACTGTCTGTCCTTGCTGGAGACTCAGCCACTGCTCTCATATACTCTCGATTTTCTTGGACAATCCTTGCATGTCCTTTGTTGAGCATATTTCCCAATCTCAAACCATCTTGTTTTCTCAATCTGAATTCGGCCCATGCCTCCATAGCAAACTTATGAGCTGCACTTTCATGGTGGGTTTTGAAAGCTGTTGTAGCTTTCCGCCAGTTGCGGTAACCGGTGACAGTGAAGGTAGACTCAGAATGGAACCCATGTCTTCCACACAGGAAATGCCTGCATGCGAAGCAGAACGTAATATCTTTCGTGATTGAATATTCCAGTCAGTCAAACCAGCCACGAATAAAACTCCTTTGCTGATTGACAAACTTGTTGCGGGCAGCGAAGGGTACTTTTTCAATGCTGGCCGACGGGGTCCTTCCTCAGGCTGCTGGCTAACATCGCTAACAGTGTTCCCACTAGCACTAAGAGCAGCTTCATCCATGTTTTCTTCTGAATCCCACTCCATTTCTTGTTCCTCTACTTCACCCTCACACTCCTTCAATGAACTGCAGTCGTCCTCATCCCCATTTACTTCTTTCTACATGTCACTTTCAATTAAGACAGGCTCAGGCTAAGACACCACTGATTCCTCTGGATGAGGTCGTTTTCTCACTAAAAATCATCCATTTTTCACGCCGCCAAAATAATGCACGTGCCAGGCTCACGCTAGCTTGTAAAAGCACAGTGTGTGTGTGGCATCCGTTAGTCTTGCGAGACCATGGATCTGCGCCTGTATGTATTCTATCAATCTCTCGTGTGAGTGACATCACAACCTTGTGATCTTAGATCAGCTTAACTGATCTGAGGACAGCAACTGCAAGACATTGACAACGAACGAATAAGCAGAATTGTAGAGTGGATCTGATAGACTTTATAACTTTTTTTGCTGCGTGGGTGCTATAGTAATTGGGGGCGCTCTTTCACCAGATCAACTGGAGAAACAAGCTGTATTCAAAACTGTACAGAGAAAGCAAAGCAGCTGCAATTTGTATGTGAAATTTCAGTTAATTTCTTGGTGGTGCTACGCTGGTGCTATTGCAATTTCTGCTGGGGCTATAGCATCAGCTAGCACCACCTCAGCGCTGCCCCTGGTATCTTCTGACAATGGAAAAGGGAGAAGAGAGAATATGCAGTACAGGACCGATCTTGAATTGTGTTGGCTGCTTTAATGATGCAGTGACAAGTCTGGACAGAAGTCTCATGGAGGGAAGACTGATTTATATGACGACTTGTGCTGTGTCCACATTATATCTTTGGTTGATTATAGGTTAATCAACCATAAAGTCAGAATCACAGAAACAGGTACTTAAGCCAATCTAGTCCATGCCAAACTGTTATTTTGCGTAGTCCATTCAACCTGCATCTGGACCATCGTTCTCCATTCCCCTCCCATCCATGTACTTAACCAAATTTCTCTTAAAAGTTGTAATTGAACTTGCGTCCACCACTTCTGCTGGCAGTTCATTCCACACTCGCACCACCCTCTCTGTAAAGTGTTCTCCCTTAGGTTCCCCTTAAACATTTCACCTTTCAGCCTTAACCTATGACCTCTATTTCTAGTTTCTCCCACCCTCTGTGGGAAAACCACGTTAGCATTTACCCTATTTATCCCCCTCATAATTTTGTATACCTCTGTCAAATCTCTCCTCATTCTCTTACACTCTAGGAAGTAAAATCCAAACCAATTCAACCATTCCCTATAACTCAAGTCCTGGCCATATCCTTGTAAATTTTCTCTGCATTCTTTCAATATTATTGGCATCTTTCCTGATTCTTAGAATCAGGTTTAATATTACTGGCATAGGTCATGTAATTTGTTATCTTTGCGACAGTAGTACAATGCAAAACATGATAATATAGGGAAGTAAACCAATTACAGTAATTATATATGTGTATTAAATAGTTAAAATAAAAATAGTGCAAAAACAGAAATAATATAAAAAGAAGTGAGGTAGTGTTCATGGGCTTAACGTCCATTTAGGAATTGGATGGCAGAGGAGAAGAAGCTGTTCCTGAATCACTGAGCGTGTGCCTTCAGGCTTTTGTACCTCCTTCCTGATGGTAACAATGAGAAGAGGGCATGTCCTGGGTGTTGGGTTTCTAAATAATGCTCGCCACCTTTCTGAGGCACCGCTCCTTAAAGATGAATGGGATATTATGGAGGCTAGTACCCAAGATAGAGCTGACTAATTTTACAGCCTTCTGTGGTTTCTTCCGGTCCTGTGCAGTAGCCCCACCGACCCCATATCAGAGAGTGATGCAGCCGGTCAGAATGCTCTCAATGGTACATCTATAGAAGTTTTCAAGTGTTTTAGGTGAAAAACTAAATCTCCTCAAACCCCCAATGAAATATTGCTAATGTCTTGCCTTCTTTATAGCTGCATTGATATATTGTGTCCAGGTTAGATTCTCAGAGACCTTGACTCCCAGGAAATTGCTCACTATCTCCACCTCTGATCCCTGTATGAGGAGTGGTTTGTGCTCCCTCATCCTACCCTTTGTGAAGTCCACAATCAGCTCCTTGGTCTTACTGATGTTGAGTGCCAGGTGCTGCAACACCACTCAACTAGCTGGTATATCTCACTCCTGTACACACTCTCATCTCCACTGGAGATTATGACTGGGGTTTTGCCCTGATTCGATGGTATGAGCTATAAGAAAAGGTTGGACAAGCTGGGGTTGTTTACTCTGGAGTTTTGGAGTCTGAGGAGAGACCATGCAGAAACTCTGGGAAGGATGGGAGGGGAAACCAGGCAGAAGTCCTGACAGAGATTTATAAAACTATGAGAGGCATAGTTACAGTAGACAGAATCATTTTTGAAGGGTCAAATCATCACATACTACAGGGCATGCATTTAAGGTGAGAGGGAGAAAGTTTAAAGGAGATATGTAGGGCAACTTATTTTACACAGAGTGGTGGTGTCCACAACATGCTGCCAGGGATGTTTGTGGAAACAGACACAGTCATGGTGTTTAGAGGCTGTTAGATACATGAGTAGTATAGTGCAAAACATGAAAACAGGTAGGGAATGGAGGGATAGGGATCATGTGCAGGTAGAAGTGAATTTGTTTAATTCAGGGCCACGACCAGCAAGGACAATGAGGGCCGAGGGCCTATTGCTCTGCTGTACTCTTCTATGTTCCGTGTTGTATCTGATTCACTGAAATCCCTCGGCAAAAGAAATCCGTTCATCTTATCTGCCCTTAGCTGCTTGGGCCTAAGTGTGACTCCCAATCAACCAGGGTGGTTGCCTCTTAACCTGCCTCTGAGGCAGACACACAGTGGGATGTCCAAGTCTAGCCCATCTCCTGACACTAATCTGGGGACAAAGAATGATCTAATGGAGGAACACAGTGGTGGGGGCGGGGGGCGAAAACGAACTGTTGGCATTTCAGGTTGAGGTACTTCACAGATTCAGGGGCAGCTGATGCTTGGGGAGATGGGGTGGTGGTAATCACATGTTGGTGATAAAACACAGAAAATAAAATCAGGACAGCACAGGAAAAGGACCTTCAGGCTGTGGCATTGTGTTGAATTAATTAAACATCCAACTAAACTAATCTCTTCTACCTAGAAAATATTCATATCCCTCCATTCTCTGCACATTCATGTGCCTTTCAAACACCCCTTTTGTATCTGCCTCCAACACCACCCCCTGACAGCACATTCCAGACATTCACTTGCCTTGCACGTTTCCTTTGAAATTACCCCCTCTCACCCTAAATGCATGCTTTCTAGTATTAGACATTTCAACCCTGGAAAGTATTTACTGTATGTCTAGCTGATCCAAGTCCCTTAAAACCATATTAGCTTCTATCAGGTCTCCACAGATCCAGAGAAAACAATCCAATATTTCCAAGTCCTCCTTACAGCACACGTCCTCTAATCCAGCGGTCCCCAACCACCGGGCTGCGGACCGGTACCGGGCCGCAAGGAAACCTTTCCTCATTCCCTGTCACGCACTGTTGAGCCATTACGCATGAGAGGTCATTACCCGCGCGTCATCCATGTCAGCGCAGGAAGGAGATCAACTCCTCGAGCTTGCAAATGACGGCGTGCTGAAAAGTTTGTTTGACATAACATCTCTGACGGTATTCTGGATCAAAGTCAAGACTAAATATCCTGAGATAGCCACGGAAGAACTGTAAACGTTGCTTCCATTTCCAACATTTTTCTGCGAAGCTGAGTTTTCTGCAATGAATGCAACGAAAACTAAATTGTGGAATAGACTGGACATAAGGAACCCCCTTCAAATATCGCTGTCTCCCATCACCCCTCAATGGTACCGTCTTGTTGCGGGGAAACAAGCCCAGGGCTCCCACTGATTCAGTGATACTGGTGTGTTGCAATGATTTTATACGTTCATACGGGGAAAATATGTGCTGTGTGTTTAATATCCAAACGTTACTTAAAATGTTATGATGCTATTGACTTATAAGTGACTTATATAAACATATAACAATTACAGCACGGAAACAGGCCATCTCTGCCCTTCTAGTCCGTGCTGAACGCTACTCTCACCTCGTCCCACCGACCTGCACTCAGCCCATAACTCTCCATTCCTTTCCTGTCCATATACCTATCCAATTTTTCTTTAAATGGTAATATCGAACCTGCCTCTGCCACTTCTACTGGAAGTTCGTTCAACACTTACTTCAAGCTCCCCTGATAATTGTCTTATCTCTATATTCATGCGAGGAAAATATTGCTGTGTGTTTAATATTAAATT
Organism: Mobula hypostoma; assembly: GCF_963921235.1. Lineage (NCBI taxonomy): Eukaryota > Metazoa > Chordata > Chondrichthyes > Myliobatiformes > Myliobatidae > Mobula > Mobula hypostoma. The sequence goes on from NC_086097.1 coordinate 175,861,657, forward strand.
CATTAGATAAACCCTTTTAGCAAGGAAATTGAGTGTATTAGCCACATATTATCTATATTCTGGTCGTGATTAACACCCCACCCCCCCAAACAGAATCGGCACAAACGATTTGTACAGAAAAAAAAATCATTGGCAGGTACACCCATGCGCACTGGTGCCCGCGCAAGGCTTCATGGTCATTGTAGTCTTTCTCTGGGTAAACTGCTACTCTTGTCCATTGGCAACCCTACCCCCCCAGCCCCCCTCCCCCCGGGTCGGCCGGTCTGCAGTGCAAAAAAGGTTGGGGACCCCTGCTGTAATCCTACCCCTTCTGCACTGTCTCCAGAGCCTCAACATCCTTCTTATTATGGGGCATCGAATCATTTCAAATAACTTCAGCTTTCTTCTTGATGTTTCAAAAACCTTTATTATTCCTTGCCTCTCAATCCACACCATGGCTTGGGAATTGATTTCCTATCGGTCTGGAATTTTGTTTTAAAGATTAACTAAGGAAAAACCACAGATTGTGTAAGTGCAATGCACTTTGAGGTGCAAATCTGATTAAAACAATACAGGGGCCTCAGTTTGAAACTACTACCATCATGTCTTTTTTGCAGATTGTGTGCTTAAGACTGAGCAATCGATGGATTGGGTAAAGTGGACTTCAAACTATCTCTGCATTAAAAAAAACACCAACGAACAAGTAAAACCATGAGGTAAGGATGTTTGCAGCACTGACTTACTAAGGCCAATCTCCACCTAAGATAGCAGACACGAGGAAGTCTGCGGATGCTGGGAATTCAAGCAACTCACACAAAAATTGCTGGTTTTCTCCCCCTCCTCCTTTCAAATCTCTTAGTATCTCTTCTTTCAGTTAGTCCTGACGAAGAACCTTGGCCTGAAACGTCGACTGTACCTCTTCCTATAGATGCTGCCTGGCCTGCTGCGTTCACCAACATTTTCTGTGTGTGTTGCTCCACCTAAGATGGTGGGACTAGACATAGAAACAGAACACTACAGCACTGAACAGGCCATTCAGACCATGTTGTTTTGCTGATCTTGATTCCCATTTATACTGTGTCCCCTGCCTGTCTTTCATCCTTATTATCCTTAGTGTGTGTGTGTGTGTGTGTGTGTGTGTGTGTGTGTGTGTGTGCGCGCGCGCACACACACGGCATCTTAAATTCTACCAAACTACTTCACCAAGTAATCCATCCCAGGCATTAACCACTGTGTAAAAAAATCTTGCCCCTCACATCGCTTTTAAATATCTCCCCACCCCACCCCATGTTTAAAAGCATCCACTCTGGTGTTTGACATTTTGACCTTGGTGCGGGGTGGTGGGCGGAATACTAAAGTTGTGTTTATTGCCATCTGCACAAGTACGCGTGCGCACAGCTACAGCAACAAACTTATTTGCAGCAGCACCACCACAGGCACACAGCGTCAGAAAAGCAGCATTCACAAAAAATATTTTATACACATCTTAAAAGGTTTACTAGGATGTTGTCTAGATGAGAGTGTATTACCAATAGAGAGTTTGGAAAAGTTGGCTTGCTTTCTCCGAGCATCAGAGGGGAGTGATCTGATAAATATTTATAAAATTAAGAGAGGCAAAGATAGGGAAGTCAGAGTCTATTCCCCCAGGGTGGAAATGTCAAATACTAGAGGGCAGAACTTTAAAGTGAAAGTGGAAAGTTTACAGTAAACTAAAAAGGCCAGTTTTCTTTACACGGAGAGTAGTAGGTGCCCAGAACATGATGCCTGAGTAAGTGGTGGAAGCAGATGGACAACAATGTTTTTAGAGTCAGACATAAGAACAGGCAGGGAATAGAAGAACACAGACATGTGCAGGCAGACATGCAATTTAAATTACTTTCATGGTTGGCATAGGAACTGTGGGCTGAAGGTCTGTTCCTGTGCTGTATTGGTATACAGTATGTTCTAAGATCACAACATGGATGGTACCACAAAGAGGAGAAAATCTGCAGATGCTGGATGGTATCACTAGATCTTTGCCTCACACAGACAGTCTGTGGTTCAGAACCATATGGGAGGCTAACATCTTTTAAACTACTTATACAGGTACAACTCTTTAATTTTATAGAAATCCATATGAACTTATGTAAAATTGGAAGTACTGTAATATTCTTTACTGTTTAAGTTGTTAAGAGTCTTCATCACCAAGGACCCTCACCACCTGCGATAGGGCCTCTTCTCATTACTATCATCAGGGAGGAGCTCCAGGAGCCTGAAGGCACACACTCAACATTTTAAGAATTTTCTTCCCACATGCCATCAGATTTCTGAACCTGTGAACACTACCTCACTTCCTCTTTTGTACTATCTATTAATCTATCTATTCAATTGCTTATTGTAACTAACAGTAATTTTTATGTCTTGCACTGTACTACTGCCACTAAACATTTTTTGACATAGGTCATTGATAATAAACCTGATTCAAATTCTGAGCTAGGAGCAAGAGTGTGTCATCTGGTTCATGGATCCTGTTCTGCCATTAGTTATATCAGAGCTGAGTTTAGCTCTTCTTTATTTGATTACTACTATTTTGTTTATGTCTTAAACTCTGCAGGTCCTCACTGGGTTACTGACACTCTGCATGTATGAGCGAGTGTTTGGGAGACCGGCTGCATGGATGGGGACAGATTTACCAGTTGCTGTGGGGCTGCAAGCATCTTCTGCTGGGTAGAAATGTGCATTTCCCTCTGCCTCCTCTCCCCACCAACATCCTGAACCACAACAGTTGGTGTCTGGATGGAACGAAGCTGAGACGGGATCAGTGAGGCTGGCTGTTGTCCCCTCTTCCCACGCCTGCTTGCTCTTCCGTCACCACCATGTGTGTGAACCCCTCACACACAGTGTTGTTTATTTTTTGGTTGACGTGGGCCATTTGGGCCAAAGAACCTGCTTCCCTGCTCTTCGATTTGTTTTCTTTCCTAGAATTGAGAAATCAGGAACTACAGAGCACACATTTGGGTGAGTGTGGACAGATTTATTGAGAACCTGAGAGGCAACTGTTTCAACCAGAGGGTGGTCAGTAAATGGAATGAGTTGCCAGAGGAAGTGGTTGAGGCAAGTACATTCACAACAGTTAAAAGGTACTTGCATAAACACATGGATAGGAAAAGTCAGAGGATTATGGGCTAAATGCAGGCAAAGAGGACTAAAGAAATGACTCAACTCTGTTTAGCTTGGCAATCATTCAGAGACTCTCCCACCTCCATCCTTGCTTGTCAAAAGTCCATCTTTGAATCAACCTGCACAACGCTCTTCAGCACCTCATTATAGGAAGACTATGACCACTTTGTACTACAATGGACTCTTCCCCGCCGCCCGCCCCCAACTAGCTACCTACCCTGCCAATGCTTCTCATAGTTTCATAAACTTCTATCAGGTCTCCCTTCAGCCTTCACCGCTCCAGAGAAAAGATTTACTTATAGCTCACACTCTCTAATCCAGGCAGCATCCTTCTGCACCTTCTCCAAAGCCTTCATTGTAATGGGGTGACCAAAACTGTACACAATGCTTCAAGCACAGTCTGGTAGAGTCTCATATTGTTGCAATGTGACTTCCTGATGCATGTATTCATGTCCCAAGCAGTGAAGGCAAGTAAAGTCAAAGTCAATTTTATTGTTATATGTATGAGTGCAATGAAAAACTTCCTTAGACCAGCATCACAGGCACATATTATCATACAAATAGGGGGAGGGAATGTCGACTCAGACCATGAGAGGCCTGCATCGGGCATTGTCATGCCTTACAAGGCGCAGATTGGAAGTCTATGTGGGGCACCACTCCTCACACAGACTAGAGCAATGTGTGATTAAGTGCCTTGCTCAAGGGCACAAACACCCTGCCACAGCTGAGGCTCGAACTAGCGACCTTGAGATAGCTAGATGAATGTCTTAACCACTTGGCCACGTGCCCTACACTAGCATACAAGTAGTATTCACAGAAAAACATTAATTAAATGCAAATTATACATATTTTTACAAGAAAGGGCACAATTAAAATAAAGTCCACATTAGTACAAAGTGGGCAAAATAATCATGGCATTGCTGAGATAGTGATTAGGGTTTTGCTAGTTAGTTCAAGAATCACTTTCTGTACCTCCTACCCGATTGTAACTTACGAGAGGATGGCATGGCCTGGATGGTGGGGTTCTTTAATGATGGATGTTGCCTTTTGAATCAGTGCCTCATGTGAATACTACCAATAGTGGGGAGAGTCATGCCCTTGATGATTGCAGAGAGTCTACTACTCTCCTGCATATTCAAGTTGCAACTAATGAGAATACTTTCACAGGTTCTCTTTAGAAATTTGTTTGAACATTCAGTGATGAGCTGAAACTCCTTAACTTTCTATGAAAGTAGCCACTGGTGCATTTCCATTGTGATCACCATGTACTGGGCCCAGGACAGATCATCTGATATGTTACCAATCAGGGATTTAAGTGTGGTACATCTTTACCACTCTATCCATTTCTGTGAAAAGAGGACTTGTACCCCAAGATCCTTCTGTACACCATTGCCAAGAATATCTATTGTATACTTCCTGATTCTTGAACTGTCCACAAACACTACCTTGCTATTCCTATTTTGCAGTATTTATTTTGTGTCATTTATTTATTTTTATGTCTTGCGTTGTATTGCTGCTGCAAAGCAACAAATTTCATGACGTGTGTCGGTGATAATAAAACTGATTCAAGGTAACTTCTCTCCTGATAACAAATAATTACAGAAATGTGGGTGTGGGTGGAGACCTTGGATACATTCTTAAGTCATGAAGTGTTTTTTTTACACTTATCTCTTCGCTGCTCTAAAGTTGATAATCCCAGCTGTCCTATACCAACTATTGCTCAATTAAACACAAATTGGCCCAACAGCAAACACATTCCTGAGCTGATTGCTGAGTAAGTAGTTAACTCAGTCCAATTCTAGACCTGTCCAGGACTCCCCAGGATCCAGTCTTCAGGATACCACTCCTAATATCAGCCAGGGTGCCATCACTGATGTAATCAGCATTTATTGCCCATAGAAGGTCAGGGTGAGCCCCCTACTTGAGCTGCTCTGGTCCTTTTGATGAAGGTTCTTCCACAGTGGTGTTGGAGTGGGACTATCGGGATTTGGACCTAATGACAATGAAGGTCTGGTAATATATTTCCAAGTTGGGGTGGTGTGTGACTTGGAGGGGAACCAGCAAATTGTGGTGCTCCTGCCCTTATCCTCTATAGGGTAGAAATAGTGGGACTAGGAGATTCTATCAGAGGTCTGAGTGAATACTTGCAGTGCATTTGAAAATGGTGTCCAATGCAGCCACTGTATGTGGGGGCTGCATAGAACAGCATCGCACAGGATTGGCCCTTCAGCCACGATGTTGTCCTGATCTACTCTACGATCAGTCTAGCGCTCTGTCCTACACAGCCCATAACCCTCCATTTTTCTTTCACCCATGTGCCTATCTATGTCACTCTGAAATGCCCCTAACACATCAGCCTCTACCACCACCCTCAGCAGTGCGTTCCAACCACCCACGACTCTCTGACATCTCCCCTAAATTTCTCTCCATTCACTTTAAATGGATGTCCTCTGGTATTAGCTGCCTGAGAAAAAGGCACTGGTTGCCCACTCAATCTATACCTCTCATAATGGTATACACCTCAGTCGAGTTGCTCAACCTTTCCTCATAAAACATGCTTTTCAATCCAGGCTGCATCCTGGTAAATCTCCTCTGCACCCTCTCCTGAACTTCCTCATCCTTCCCATGATGAGATGGCCAGAATTGAACTCAATACTCCAAATGTGGTGTATAGAGCTGCAACCTTATCTTGTGGCTCTTGAATTCAGTTCCTTGACTAATGAAGGCCAACACACAAAATGCATTCTTACCCACCCTATCAACTTGTGTGGCAACTTTGAGGGATCCCAAGATTCTTTTGTTCCTCCACACTCAGAAACCCACCGTTAGTCTTGTGCTTTACCTATAGGTTATGGATGGAATGAATAGTTAAGGGGGTTGGAAGAAATGCCAATCAAATGGTTTCAATGAGATCCCCCGTCATTCTTCTAAACTCCAGCGAGTACAGGCTTCTCATACATTAACCCTTTCGTTCCTGGGATCATTCTCATAAACCTCCTCTGGACCCTCTCGAACACCAGCACATCCTTTCTTAGATAAGGGGCCCAACACTGCCCACACTGGTCCAAGTGTGGTCTGATAAAGAACCTTCGAGAGAAACTACATCTTAATATCTTCCTTGTGAAGTCTCTTCCAACAGCATTTGCTTCATAAACTTGCCTTTCCTTCTTCTAAACTTAAGTGACCAAAATCACACACAGTTTGAATGTTCCTTGCAAGACAACCCGTTCTTCTCTGAAATCAGTCCTGGGTAATACTCTTCCACAACTGAAGTATGGTGAGCTCCACATCTAAGAAAGTATGCACTTGCTATTGTGTGACTGAAGTGAAGCCCAACGCCTAGGTTGGCAGGAATATTCTGTGATGGTCAATTATCCTGCATCCATAGAACAATGTACAATGTAGGGACAGGCCCTTCAACTCAATGTCTGCATCCAACACAATACTGAATGAAATTACATTTTTATGGCTGTATGGGATACATATCACTCTGTTTCTTGCATATTCATGTGTCCATCTATCAGTCACTTAAAAACCATCGTCATTGGTGTCACGTACCCCGTGACGGGGGTTAAGAAACCAGCGGAGATGGAAAATACTTTGGAGTCTTGTATTGCTATAAACTACTGGTATTTATTAGTAACTACCCAATACAGTAATATAAATGTAAATAGATCAAACAGGTTAGCAATGATTATATATAAAAGTGTGGAATATATATAATGTATGAAAAAACCAAGCTTCTTTAAGTCTAGGGGTAAAAAGATAGTCTTACAATGTTGAGTAAAGTTCAGTTCAGTTCAGTTCATGGTCTTTAGTTGAGTAGTGATGGAGAGAGAGAGAGAGAGTGAGAGAGAGAGAAAGAGAGTGATTTCAGTCTTCAGGTGAGCTGATGCTGCCGATCTTCTCGTCATCCTCCAAAATCCTTTACAAGTCACCGACTGTGAATTTAACCGGGGGACTGGTCTTCTGTGGTGGAGCTATCAGCCAGGTGAGGGTGGACACATAGACAATTCCCCACCAGTCAAACCCTTCTTCACCGATGGAATAGCAATTTGGATCAATCCGCCTGATCGATCCCCCGAAACCCACTTTCCCTGCGGGCACAACTATGCTCATTCAGTGTCCAGATCATGTGTCCTGAGGTCTGTATCATCTGACCTCCCATTCATTTCACCAGGCTGAGCATCACCTGTCACTCAAAGAGTCCCTCCCTCCTTTGTCTGTAAAGGAGTGCACAAGCAGGCAACCTGTCCTTGGAAGTAACATCAACAACCTGCTGAAAATCATAACATCGAGTGTCCATTAATTAACACTGCCTTTGGTCACCCATAGCAACCTTCGAGCTGCTCAGTGCTGTCTCCAACTCCAAACTCAGTAAAAATCCAAAGTTACTTCCAATGCCTTAAAATGACAGTCCACTGTTAATCTTCGTCTCTCTCTCTCTTTTCCAAAAGCAACATATCGGTGGTAAATACCTCTGCCTCTCTCTCCTTTCCAAACAAACCATCAATGATAAATGTCTCTCTCCAAACAGTTAATAGGGGCACTCCTGGATCCCCTCACACTTCCCTTCCTCAGGGAAAAAAAAATTGTCAAAGACGTTTTTTTTAAAATGTCCATCACAGAGTTTTAAACAATACAGGGAAAAAAGCATCAGATGACAAAGCAAAAATGGTTACAGTTTTCATCTTAACATCGGGATAACTAATCAGCTATAACATTGTCAGTACCTTTCACATGTTTGATTTTTAAGTCACCTTCCTGCAATACTAGGCTCCAATTTAACAACCTTCTATTCTTATCCTTCATTTTATTTAGAAACACCAACTGATTATAACCCATGTAAACCACAAGTGGTCTCTGAGCAACAGAAAGGTTTTGAGGTCTCTGATCATAGGCCTCAAAATATTGTAAAGCCAGAATAAGTGCTAGCAATTCCTTTTCAACAGTTGAATAATTTTTCTGGTGTACATTAAAGTTCTTTGAGAAATAAGCTACTGGATATTCAATGTCATCCACTCCCTTCTGTAACAGTACTGCCCCAGCAGCTTCGTCACTAACACCGGTTGTTATAGAAAATGGCTTTGGAAAGACAGGTGCTTTGAGCACAGGATGATAACAGGATAGTTTTCAAACATTCAAACGCCTCCTGGCAAAGGTCACTCCCTGCAAACCTTTCACTCTTCCCTAGGAGCTTTGTTAGGGGGAGAGCGATGTCAGCAAAGTTCTTCCATAATTTTCTATAATACCCAACCATTCCTAAAACCCTTCTTAAAGCTTTGTTGTCGGTCAGAACAGGAACTTCAGCAATAGCCTGAGCCTTGGCCACTACAGGAGCCAGCTGACCTTGGCCCACCACATAACCCAGAGATGTGACTGTAGCATGGCCAAAGTCACTTTTAGCTAGCTTCACAGTAAGATTGGCCTTGGAAGGTCTGTCAAACCGTTTCTCTACAACTGCAGTATGTTCTTCCCAAGTGTCATTCCGGACCACTAAGTCATTGATATGAACCCCTGTGCTTTCTAATCCTCCAATCACAGAATTGATTATTCTTTGAAATGTTTCTAGAGGATTCTTCATCCCGAAGTGTAAAACATTGTATTCATACAGTCTAGATGGTGTCACAAATGTTGATATCTCTTTAACCCTCTCTGTTAAAGGAACACCCCAGTATCCTTTTAACAAGTCAATCTTAATAAGGTATTTAGCCTTCCCCACTCCATCAATACAGTTATCCATTCTCTTTCTTCGTTCTTTCTTGTTTCTAATTTCTTCTTCAACTATTTTACTTTTCTCAAAGTTCACTCTGTGAAGATGCCATTTCATAGGCTGGACTAAATTCATAATGTTGTCATTCACTGCAGCTGTGCACCCTTTCAAAACACCAATTAGTCCTTTTACTTGTTTTTTCGGCTTTGGGTCCAACTGATGGACCTTGTCAGTAATATTTTTGAAAACAATGGACTTCTGACAACTTGGTGAGTCTAGATTCAGTGAGAAAACATGTTTTTCCATTCCATTATCAGATTTCACTACTCCATTTTGTACTCCAATAATCCTCACAGCTGCAATTTCAACAAACAAGTGTCTTATTTTGACTCGACCATTTTGTAAACTTTCCTTAGCAAAGTCACAAAGCTTACTAAATCCCTTCCAAAGTTCTTTGAGTAGGGTCAAAGGTCCTTTTGGCCTGTAACTGAACACAAGTTCCAACAAACTACCCTTCACTGCCTTCTGAATCGAATCTCCAACACTAAATAAGAAGAGGGAAACCTCCTCGTTCCCATTTTTCCTCATTTCTCACACAATGTGCTTTAATCATGGTCTTAAGAGTTGAGGTGAGCTGTTCCAAGGCTCCCTTGGTCTCTGTGTGATATGTAAATGACACCATGTGTTTAGCTTCTAATTCTCTAGCTATCCCCTGGAATGTTCTCGAAGTAAAGTTATTACCCTGGTCAAATTGAATTTCTTTGGGCAGACCTACCAGTGTGTAAAACTTACTGTATGCTGTTACCACAATCTTGGTCTCAATGTTTTCAAAAGACTCTGCTTCAGGGGACCTAGACACAGCACACACAATTGTTAACACATACTGATAACCAGCTGCAGTCTTTTGCCATGGGCCCACACAATTCACTACATCATTCCTTAAACTAGGCCAGTAAAATTCCTTCACAATCCTATTCACTGTCTCTCTCACTCCATGATGTCCACCTAAAGGCATACTGTAAGCCATGTTTAAAATTTCAGCCTTGTAACCTTTCAAAACCACCACGTGACTTGCAGGCACTGTGGCTGGTCTCCACTTCCTCATCAACACCCCATCTTTAAGGTAACATCCCACGGACTCTCTGAACCTCCTCTCCTGTGAGAGCCATCTCCCTTAAACCCACCATTCCAGAATCTCGCTTCTGTTCCTCGATACATTCCTTTCTCATCACAGACAAACTTTTCTTATACACCTTACCCTTATCAGCTGTACTACCCTCTAAGTCCTGCTGAAATTTGGAAGGTAGAAAAGTCTCTGACACATCATAATAATTTAAACCTCTGGTCTTGCTTTTGCAGGTCCCAATAGCAACTTTGCTCATCAGCTGAATTGCTGAAACACTCTTATCTTGCAGAGCTGTCAACATGCCTCCATTGTTTACCAAATTCTGAATCATCATCAGGCTGATGAGAATATGAAAGAGGCCAATCAACCTCTTTATCAACTTCCTCCGACCTTCACTACGCCTTGCTTCCCTCACAGAACACTGAATAACAGCATGACCTTGCAGGTGCTCAAATGTCCAAACAAAATTCAACAAACTAGCACATCCTGTCTCAGCAGGCCTTTGTCCTGCAAGCAGGGTCAAAGGTCGTTCAACCAATCCAAACTTTTCCATCACTTTATCCAAAAGCCCAGGAACAGCACTTTTCCCATTACTTCCAGCAACATTGACCTCAACAGGTTCTAAAACACGGTCTACTACAAATGACTGCGAATCCTCACATTCCACTGGTACCAAGGTTAACCCCTTACTCACTGAACCAAGATCATCTGACACACAAAAACTACATTCCCTTTCAACCAAGTCAGGCACCTCAGACCTTAACTGAGTTTCAGCACGAGGTTCAGAATCCTGTGAACTCACAAGTACTTCAACAACTTGGTGCATCTAAAACCCTGCTACGTGCCTCTGGTGAAGAGTAAACCTGCAACCTCGAGGACAGTGAGGAAATGGTCGGAGGAGGCTTATGAAGCGCTCCAGGGTTGTTTTGAGGTGACAGACTGGCAGGCACTCTGTGAGCCACATGGAGAGGATATTGATGGGCTCACAGAATGCATCACTGATTACATTAACTTCTGTGTGGACTGCAATGTTCCGACAAGAACTGTCCTTTGTTATTCAAATAACAAGCCATGGGTGACAAAGGACATTAAGGACATCCTGAACGCTAAAAAGAGGGCGTTTAGAGATGGAAATAGGGAGGAGCTGAGGGCAATACTGAGGGACCTGAAAGCCAGGATCAGGGAGGCTAAAGACAGGTACAGGAGGAAGCTTGAGTGGAAACTCCAGCAGAACAACATGAGAGAGGTCTGGAGGGGGATGAGGACCATCACTGGGTTCCGGCAAACAGGCAACAGAGGAGCTGAGGGCAGTGTGGACAGGGTCAACGAACTTAACCTGTTTGTTAACAGATTTGACATTGTGACCCCTGCCCATCCCCCACATGAGCCATCTGTTGTCGGCCCCCAACCAACACATGTTCCACTCTCCCCTCCTACCCCTCCTCACAGTCCCCCACCCTGTTCACATGACTATACCCCTCCCCCACACAAAACCACCATGGTGAGCTTCACGGCTGAACAGGTGAGAAGACAGCTGAAACGTCTCAACCCAAGCAAGGCTGCAGGACCAGATGGTGTCAGTACCAGGGTGCTCAAAGCCTGTGCCCCTCAGCTATATGAAGTACTTCGCCATGTATTCAGCCTGAGCCTGAGGCTCCGGAGGGTTCCTGTATTGTGGAAGTCGTCCTGCCTCGTCCCTGTGCCGAAGACGCCGCACCCCAGCGGCCTCAATGACTACAGACCGGTGGCATTGACCTCCCACGTCATGAAGACCCTGGAGAGACTTGTTCTGGAGCTGCCCCGGCCTATGGTCAGGCTACACTTAGATCCCCTCCAGTTCGCCTACCAGCCCCGACTAGGAATTGAGGATGCCATCGTCTACCTGCTGAACTGTGTCTACGCCCACCTGGACAAGCTAGTGAGCACTGTGAGGGTCATGTTTTTTGACTTCTCCAGTGCGTTCAACACCATCCGCCCTGCTCTGCTGGGGGAGAAGCTGACAGCGATGCAGGTGGATGCTTCCCTGGTATCATGGATTCTTGATTACCTGATTGGCAGACCACAGTACGTGTGCTTGCAACACTGTGTGTCCGACAGAGTGATCAGCAGCACTGGGGCTCCACAGGGGACTGTCTTGTCTCCCTTTCTCTTCACCATTTACACCTCGGACTTCAACTACTGCACAGAGTCTTGTCATCTTCAGAAGTTTTTGGATGGCTCTGCATAGTTGGATGCATCAGCAAGGGAGATGAGGCTAAGCACAGGGCTACTGTAGGAAACTTTGTCACATGGTGTGAGCAGAATTATCTGCAGCTTAATGTGAAAAAGACTAAGGAGCTGGTGGTAGACCTGAGGAGAGCTAAGGTACCGGTGACCCCTGTTTCCATCCAGGGGGTCAGTGTGGACATGGTGGAGGATTACAAATACCTGGGGATATGAATTGACAATAAACTGGACTGGTCAAAGAACACTGAGGCTGTCTACAAGAAGGGTCAGAGCCGTCTCTATTTCCTGAGGAGACTGAGGTCTTTTAACATCTGCTGGACAATGCTGAGGATGTTCTATGAGTCTGTGGTGGCCAGTGCGATCATGTTTGCTGTTGTGTGCTGGGGCAGCAGGCTGAGGGTAGCAGACACCAACAGAATCAACAAACTCATTGGTAAGGCCAGTGATGTTGTGGGGATGGAACTGGACTCTCTGACGGTGGTGTCTGAAAGGAGGATGCTGTCCAGGTTGCAAGCCATCTTGGGCAATGTCTCCCATCCACTACATAATGTACTGGGTGGGCACAGGAGTACATTCAGCCAGAGACTCATTCCTCCGAGATGCAGCACAAAGCGTCATAGGAAGTCATTCCTGCCTGTGGCCATCAAACTTTACAACTCCTCCGTTGGAGGGTCAGACGCCCAGTGCCGGTAGGCTGGTCCTGGACTTATTTCATAATTTACTGGCATAATTTACATATTACTATTTATTATTTATGGTGCAACTGTGACAAAAACCATTTTCCTCCTGGGATCAATAAGGTATGACTGTGACTATGACTATGAACACAGGCAATCGGGACAACTCCCTCTTCTGGGCTGTCATCACTTGTCCCAGTTTCAAATTCAAGGTCATCTCGAACCTCCCAGCTATTCTCTGGCAAACTCCTTTCTGGAGTAAACTCAACCTCGTGGGTTAAAACTTCTTCGTCTGCTTTCTCAACAGACCCCTTCAGGGTAGAAGCATCCTCTGCCACAGGATATGCCCCGACCTCATCAGGAACACAACTTCTAAATTCATCACACAAAACAAGCCCTTCCGAGCTGTAAAAATCATCAGGGTCCGATACTAAACCTCTTTGCTGCAACCTCTCCCTTTTAAACTGTCTCTGTCTTTCTGCCACGTGATCTTCACGTTGCCATTTCTCCCTCTCGAGCTGTCTCTGTCTTTCTGCCTCTTCTCTCTGTCTTGCTGCCTTTTCTCTCTGTTTCTCTGCCTCTCTTGCCTCTCTCTCAAGCTGTTTTAATTTCAGTTCATGCTCCCTCCTTAATATTTCCAACAGAAGCTGAAGCTCATCCTCAGTAGGTTCACCTTCCACGAACAACTGTAACGCCTCCTCATCAAATGTTCCCTTATCTATATAATATTCAACTATTTTCCTTTGAATTTCTACCTTACTCACACCCTTCTTTACCTCAATTCTCAATTGTTTAGCAATGTCCCGCAACTCATACTTTTTAGCAAACTTCAAAGTCACCAGGTCTGGTGATTTCAGAAAGTCTCTGGCACCCATTTCTGCTGTTTTTCCACACAACCAAATCAAAGGAATTTTTCCCCAATC